>NC_062530.1:9907339-10012339 GCF_022655615.1 Tachysurus fulvidraco
AGCGTGTCGTTTGCCTCAGCAGCAGAGTAAGCGAGCTGGAAGAGGACCTGGATACAGCCCGCAAAGACCTCATCAAATCAGAGGACATGAACACTCGCCTCCAAAGGGACATACGAGAGGTGATGCCTGTGTGCAAATACAGGGATTGTCACTTCTTCTACATAATTATCAGACTTGCAGGAGTTTAAGTTTTTGTAGCCAGTTGTATTTATTTTAATATGTGACCTCATGGTGGAGAGATTCATAATTACCCTAAATAAATAATAACCATGACATTATTGTGCTACATTTGATCCATGTCTACTTTTTTTAGTCTCTTGCGCAGAAGGATGACATGGAGGAGAGGATAACGACTCTGGAGAAACGCTACCTGGCTGCACAGAGAGAAGCGACGTCTGTTCACGACCTGAACGACAAACTCGAGAACGAACTCGCCAACAAGGAGTCTCTCACCCGCCAGGTCTTTTTTTTTTCTCCCCTGTTCCAGACACGTTCATCCGAACCAAAATCAGTACATTACTTAGTACATCGTGATATGTAACACGACAGGGAAAGCTATTTACTGCTAAAGTCGATTCTTTATCTGTAGCTTCATGTATAGACATTGGTGTTCCCTAATAACTTGATAGCTAATAGACTGATCAGGTGTGGAAAAAAAAAACTCTTGATACACTTTAGAATGTGGACACAGACTCTAACACTAAATGACAGCGATGCCTTATAGGTAATACGCCAAGCATGTCAAAAGGAGGTCACAATCCACTCCCTATTTCAGTAGTCAGGGCACTGATCAGTAAGTAGGCCATTTTAAGGGCAGTCTTACTTGCAAAAGTCTTCCATTAACATAGAACATTCACTCTAAAAAAATAAATCCTGCAAACATTTGGGCTGTGCTAAAGGATCCAGCAACGATATTACTTATCATGGTGAGGGATAAAATAGTCCTTTACATATTCCTTCTAAATTCTGTTTGGTATGTTTGATTACAGGCTGTTAATTAATGCAGTCTGGTGTGGACCAACACATCCGTGAGCTCTGAGAGCATGCTTATTATGTGCAGTGTGATGCAATCACAAGTCTCAGAGGATTCAAAATGTATCCAGAATTCTGATTCAGAGTCATGGTGCATGATTAAGGCTGCATAAAGCACTTTTCCCTGCTGAGATGGGCAAGTATGACGGTGCCCTGTAAACAACCTCATCTTGCAATGTACTCCCAGACTCCTTCCATCAAAGTTGGTGACATGGTGGTAAAGGCTCTGGGTTACTGATCAGGAGGTTTGGATGTTCAAGCCCTATAACTGCCAAGATGCCACTTGGCGGGACCCTGGTTCATTACGCATCGGGACGCAGACGACTCAGTTTCCATGGCTTTTTTGCAGAGGTTTGAGCAGGGCTCAGCACCTGTGAGATTATTGGACATCCTACATGGCCATTGATATGGCATCATATTTGAAGTTAAATAAACATCTACTCATTAAAAAAAAAATCACACGTGCAGATGGTCAATGGAGTAGCTTGATGCGACCACTGAAAAAAAATGGTAATTATCAAGTAAATCGCACTCTCTTCCTCTCAGTCTTTGTCTTTTTTCCATTTTTTTCCAGAAAAGCCTACCGTATTTTGGCAGGGACAGAACTCTTATCTTTAAATTCACTATTCATGGGAAGCACAGCAAGTCCATCCAAGGACTCAAACACACACAAAGGCAGTTCACAGAAGACTTACTCTCAGCTGATTCGTATTAGTGTATTATTTATTATTATCGCAAAACCGATGCTGAGTATCAAATTATACAACTGAAATCTGTAACTGTTTTAAGGCTCTAGACGAATGGATTAAATCATAGCTCATTAACTTGCGCTGTGGTGGAACTAATATCCATATAGCACTTTTTAAACGTCAATCACAAAAACACTTAGCAGAGCTTTTATGCACAAACCCACTTCCACATCTGTTTTATACTGATCTGCTACATTAGTCCAACTTATGATGTTTAATTGGGTGGATATGAAGTGCAGCTTTTACACGGTTGCTGATTTTGGTATTGATTTGAAAAAGAAATGACTTAATACGGTACTTTTGATGAGGGTTTTGGATATCCTATCTAATTCACTGTATGGCTGAAAGTTTGTAGACACAAGACCATTACACATGTATTATTGAACATCTCATTCCAGATGTTGTCTCTGCGGTTATATAATAATAATGGTATGGGACATTCTTTTGGGAAGGCATTACGCTAGATTCTGGAGCATGGCTCTGGGGATTTTTGTTCATTCAGCCACAAGTGTATTAGTGAGGTGTCCAGGCAGGTGGCCTGGGAGCAGAACTTTGTCTAGTTTATCTCTTCAGGCGTTATGGTCAGTAGGGTTGAGGTTCTGGGCTCTATTCAGGCCCATTGAGGTCTTGATGCTGAACCGCTGAAACAGGTTTGGGGCTTTTTGTTCCAAAGTTAAATGTTATTAGGATATAGCAAAGCCTTCTGTCTCTTGCAGACTTTCAGTTATAGATTTACCAAAGAGTTCCAAAGGGCTGACGTTTAACCATTAAACAAACAGTATTGTTCTGGTCACCGCAAAATGCTGTCACTAACCTATACTACTGTAATACTATAACATATTTAGCATTTATGGAAGGGGTCTCAAGTGTCCCTGCTTCCAGTCACACAGGAGTTTGTGCTTCTCAGTTCCCTATAATGTTACAGCTGCAGGTTTTTTTTTTTTACCCCTTATTAAGTTTAGTGAGGGAACAACATTTATAGTTATTATAACGTAAGCAATAACAGGAATGAACTTGTCTCATGGATGTTAGACAGCAATAATAATGAAGCTATAAATGGATTGAAAGCACAAGTCACTGTGCGATAAGAGGAATAAAACACTTTGGGATGTGCAGTTACATTGTGCGATATTTCCGCTGTAGCGATGCCATCGGGCTGATTTTCAGCAGGCCGCGCGTGACATCTGTGTTTTTCTTTCTCAACCAGACGGAAGAGAAGAACAGGCAGCTGCAGGAGCGGCTCGAGCTGGCCGAGCAGAAACTCCAGCAGACCATCCGCAAAGCCGAGACGCTGCCCGAGGTGGAGGCGGAGCTCGCTCAGAGAGTCGCCGCCCTCAGCAAGGTTAGCCACACCCACTACATTTCATTTTATTGCTTGTGTGAGCGGTTGGTATTGAACTACAACAACACTGGCTGAGTTATTACAGAGTCTGCTGAGTGACGCCTGATTTCCTGCTCTGACATTAAAGCAAACCATGAAGGGTGTGTGGATGAGCTAACGAGTTGTGTGTGTGTTGGAGCAGGAAAGTGTGTCGTTTGCGAAGTCTGCTTTGTAAACTCACTTGTCTGCTATTCACTGTTATGTCCAGGGATTTATCATGGTGTCTGGTTTTGTTTGTCTCAATTTGCACTCGTTCTCTCTCCTCTGTTGCAGTGACTCTGTGTACACACTCTGCTTTAAAACTAGCTTAATCTGGATAACAAGCTTATTTGTTCTTGTTGTCTAAGTACATCTTCACTGATGAGCTTTACATGTGTCCTTTTTTACCGCCTTTACTTGCTCGCTTGCTCTAATAGCCCTTTTCTCTCTTCCTCTCCAAGTGCGTCTTCTGCACTTAAATCTCTTTTGCTTTTTATGCCTTCCTTTCTTTTCCCAGGATTGTCTTGTTCTGTTGCTTTCTCTTACTCCTCTTTTCTCAAGTCATTTTCTCTCTATCGTTTTGTTTCTGCTTATTCCTTTCTGAGACTGTTGGCAATCTGTTGTCACTCATTTATATAATCTTTCCCTCCATTTTGCTTGCTTGTTTGTTTGCTTCGTTTGTCTCTTTTTGTCTTTGCCTCATTACATCTCTTTCCCTCTGACCCTCTATTTAACTGTACTTCTTACTCTCACTCTGTCTCTCTCTCTCTCTCTCTTTCTCTGTCCTTCCTGTCCTCCCTGCCTGTCCTGTAGTCTGATCGTTCTGTGTGCTCTACCTCTAAGGACTCTAAGGAGACTAAAGCGCAGAGGAAGGTATACTGCACTTCAGACAAGAAAAATAAAAAGAGACCCATCTGTCCATCCCTGTCCCCTGCCTGTTCTACCTGTCTGTGGCTGTTAACCCTAACAAATCCCCACCAACCGCCAAATCACTTCCTGTTCACTAAAACCACATCACAATCTTAACAGGAAATCCATTGAAGACATGTTGTGTAAGGAACTGGTGCCATACACAGTGGCAGTCCACTTCCCTATCACCACACACACACACACACATACTCTCTCTACTGGTTGTTTTTGCCACCTCTGCCAAATGAGCATTAGAATTAGCTTCAGTATGATGAAGGTCTTTTCTCTGTTGCATCTCAAGGATCAGGACAGTTTTTTTGACATTAGAGTGTACTGAAGTAAGGAGAAGTACACTCGAAGATCATCTTTCTCCTCATGGGCCGTGCAGGTCAACAAAACAGCGCTCCTACTCGAGAAACTATTGTTAACGGTGTTAAAAGCTGGCATGAGCACGCACCTGCATGATTTGATGAAATGGGGCATGTTTGCTTGAAGTAAAAAGCCTGAAACACCCCACATACCAACATATACTTTATTCAGATCTGGTGTTTTTGCTTTGCTCTACAACCACCATTTCCTCTGATTGGCATCTTAACTCTGTCCCTTAATAGTAAAAGCCTTGGCTTTGCTCTTCACTCTGTTCTCAGTGTAACCGATACAGACACAAATCAGTCAGCTCAAGCTGTTTTTATCTTGTATAGAAATCTTCAGACCAGCGCTTGCGTACCTTAACAGAGCACAGACCCAACAAACTCAACAGAATGCTTTTTCAGTGTTAGTACAGATCACTCGCACGCCTCGTCACCCCACGACCTTCTATGTGTTGTGAATCACAGGGCTGCAACGAACCATTTGTTCTGAGAATTACATAATGTTAGTTTGAGCAATTTGGCTAGTTTGATTTTGACAAAATATTCTACCTATTTATTAAAAAATGCTTCAGAACTCTTAACTGCAGTATGATAGTACTGACAGTCTGTCATCCATCCTTAGTGGCCTAAAGGACACCACCGATTTATTTATTAAATAAAAAAAAAAAAAAAAATAGTTAATCTGTCATATGATTAGTGGATGAAGTAAATATTATCTGCATTTAAAATTCTTATTTTTATATAATTATAAAAACTAATCCCCTGCGTGATAACTGATACACAGCTTTGTACGAGGTGAATCATTTTGCAATCGACTCCAAATCTTTGAGGTTGACTCTTAGTTTTTAATACCAGAAATCAAGTATTGATAGAAACCAAAAGCATGACTACGTGACATCCAAAATATATTACAAAATCTAGTAAGAAAGTTCAACTATGTAGTGTTTATCATCACTGCTTTATAGAGAACATATAGATCTACTCGTAAGCTGATTGATTCAGTAGTTTTACTGAACGTGGCATGAAGTGACATTGTGTGTCAGCACCTAATGATATTCGTTAGCAGTTAGATTTTATTGAATTTATCTATCGATTTGTTGTTGCAGCCCTAGTGTAATTGTAATGTATTTCTGGATTTTTTTTTCTGCATGATATGTTGGATATTTCTTTTGTGTTTATTTGATTTCTTTTTGGCAGGCCGCTGTGCTGAATCCTCAGCACCTGCATTCGTGTGTCTGTATTTATTCCTCATACGTCCTTCAAGTGTTTGTTCTTTCCGATCTGTTACGTCAAAGTGCTGAAGTTCAGTTTTTTGCCAATTCTGATGACGGGTTTTCTCTTCTTCAGGCTGAGGAAAGGCACGGAAATGTGGAAGAGCGCCTGCGACAGATGGAGGCTCAGCTGGAGGAGAAAAACCAGGAACTGCTCAGGGTGAGAGGTTAAAGTTCGTAAGCTGGACACAGATTCAACTCACTCCTTATACTTTCACGTCGTGAACAGGAGCAGTGTTCGTTCTGCAATCAGGGCTTGAGTTTATGTCAGCATGACAGTACCGGAATAAAGAAATCTGAAATACATGTAGTGTTATATGCAATGCAATATGGGTAATTATTCCTTTTTTTTTAAATGATTTTAAGGACATCTAAATCATAAACTGTGTCCTAAATGATGTATTACACACTATGCACTATATACACTGGATTCTAGTCTATGAGAGTTAGGTCTCCCCACTAGACTACCACATTTACACATTCCCCTCACTAGACTACCACATTCTCCCCACTAGTCTACCACATTTACACATTCCCCTCACTAGACTACCACATTTACACATTCCCCTCACTAGACTACCACATTCTCCCCACTAGTCTACCACATTTACACATTCCCCTCACTAGACTACCACATTTACACATTCCCCTCACTAGACTACCACATTTACACATTCCCCTCACTAGACTACCACATTTACACATTCCCCTCACTAGACTACCACATTTACACATTCCCCTCACTAGACTACCACATTTACACATTCCCCTCACTAGTCTACCACATTTACACATTCCCCTCACTAGACTACCACATTTACACATTCCCCCCACTAGACTACCACATTTACACATTCCCCTCACTAGTCTACCACATTTACACATTCCCCTCACTAGACTACCACATTTACACATTCCCCTCACTAGACTACCACATTTACACATTCCCCTCACTAGACTACCACATTTACACATTCCCCTCACTAGTCTACCACATTTACACATTCCCCTCACTAGACTACCACATTTACACATTCCCCCCACTAGACTACCACATTTACACATTCCCCTCACTAGTCTACCACATTTACACATTCCCCTCACTAGACTACCACATTTACACATTCCCCTCACTAGACTACCACATTCTCCCCACTAGACTACCACATTTACACATTCCCCTCACTAGACTACCACATTTACACATTCCCCTCACTAGACTACCACATTTACACATTCCCCTCACTAGACTACCACATTCTCCCCACTAGACTACCACATTTACACATTCCCCTTACTAGTCTACCACATTTACACATTCCCCTCACTAGACTACCACATTCTCCCCACTAGACTACCACATTTACACATTCCCCTCACTAGACTACCACATTTACACATTCCCCTCACTAGACTACCACATTTACACATTCCCCTTACTAAACTACCACATTCTCCCCACTAGACTACCACATTTACACATTCCCCTCACTAGACTACCACATTCTCCCCACTAGACTACCACATTTACACATTCCCCTCACTAGACTACCACATTTACACATTCCCCTCACTAGACTACCACATTTACACATTCCCCTCACTAGACTACCACATTCTCCCCACTAGACTACCACATTTACACATTCCCCTTACTAAACTACCACATTCTCCCCACTAGACTACCACATTTACATATTCCCCTCACTAGACTACCACATTCTCCCCACTAGACTACCACATTTACACATTCCCCTCACTAGACTACCACATTCTCCCCACTAGACTACCACATTCTCCCCACTAGACTACCACATTTACACATTCCCCTCACTAGACTACCACATTCTCCTCACTAGACTACCACATTCCCCTCACTAGACTACCACATTCCCCTCACTAGACTACCATATTCTCCTCACTAGGCTACCACATTCCCCTCACTAGGCTACCACATTCCCCTCACTAGACTACCACATTCCCCTCACTAGGCTACCACATTCTTCTCATTAGACTACCACATTCCCCTCACTAGGCTACCACATTCCTACCACATTCTCCCCACTAGGCTACCACAATCCCCCCACTAGGCTACCACAATCCCCCCACTATGCTACCACATTCCCCCCACTAGGCTACCACATTCTTGACACTATGCTACCACATTCCCCCCACTAGGCTACCACATTCTTGACACTATGCTACCACATTCCCCCCACTAGGCTACCACATTCTTGACACTATGCTACCACATTCCCCCCACTAGGCTACCACATTCTTGACACTATGCTACCACATTCCCCCCACTAGGCTACCACATTCTTCTCATTGGACTACCACATTCTCCCAACTATGCTACCACATTCCTCTCAATAGGCTACGACAATTCCCCCCACAAGGCTACCATGTTTTCACCCACTAGGCTATGACAATTCCCCCAAACTAGGCTATCACAATTCCCCCCACTAGGCCACCGCATTTCCCCCCACTAGGCTACTACATTTTAATGCCCTTCTTAGGTTGTAACACTTTTTATTGTTCTTTTGAATTTGTATTCTGATTCGACTAAAACACTTTGAGGGGGAAAAAGGGGTAACAAATCCACCTCCATCTTTATTACATTCATGTTTGTATTTCACATGCCCTTCTTGCTCAATGCTGTAGGTGTGTCAGTGATGACAAGTGACGCAAAGATATGAAAATACGTTATGGTATTCACCTGAAAAGCACGTTCAAGAGAGTAGAAAAAAATCAGTCTCCGCCTCACTTCTTCATGTCTTTCTGTGTATACAGTGTATATCAATCAATATACATCTACATGAGAATGTAATATTGCAAGTCCAAAAGAATCTGCTCTAAGACATTTGTTAGAAGACACAGAGCATATAATTACGAGTCACAGATGATTGACAGTCTAGCATAATTATCCTGCTTTTACAAACCCGTTCAACTCGTCTGCATGTTGTGGTTGTGATTGAAGGCTCGTCAGCGCGAGAAGATGAACGAGGAGCACAACAAGCGTCTGTCTGACACGGTGGATAAACTTCTCTCCGAGTCCAACGAGAGGCTTCAGCTGCATCTGAAGGAGAGAATGGCTGCTCTTGAGGACAAGGTACTGCTGGAGCTTTCACATGCAAAGCTCCCAAAAGGCCACATCTGTTTTATTTCCTCAGCTATTAAATGCCAGGAGAAGTTGTTCATTATTATTCTTATCGTGTCCTGTTTGAGTTCTGCCCTGACTTGTCAAAAAGGAAGGACGGAGAGTAAAACTGCACAGCACACTAGCATTCTCTCTCTCAGAAGTTGTGCATCATCCTCACCACCACCACCATCTTCATCTTCTCTTTTCAAGTTTCACATCAACATTTAGATTTTGAATTTCACAAATCGAGTGTGGAATCTGAGACAGAAGAAAATAAAAATAACAAGTCAAACAATAATAAAAAGCAAAACACTAAAAAAAAGTTAAAAGCACACAAACTAATGAAATAATAATAAACACAAATAAAAATGAGCAAACAAAAATAAATAACAGTAAAAATTAAATCAGTATGTAATTTGTATCGCATGTTAGGATGTTTACAGAATGGAACGCTGCTTAGGTTTTTGGTTCTGTTTTGAAGATCTTTTTTGCCATGTAATAATTTTATATATAATGATCGTATTATATTAATTGATCATTGTTGTTTATATTGTGTGTTTTATTTATTATGCATAAAACCATATAAGTTAGGTGGGGTAAAAAAGGCAGTAAAAATATGTGCATTTATTTCCTGGATGCATAAGGGTTGTTTTCTTTATTTGTTTTCTGCGTGTATAGAACACCCTCATCCGTGAGCTGGAGCACACTAAGAAACTGATCGAAGAGTCTCAGCATGAAAAGGTACAGAAAGCTTTTGTCTCAGAACCTATTCATCAGTCTTAAGTATTCAGATTTCCGTGAAAGCATTTTAATCCATTTAAAACCTCTCGAGTACCTTCATTCACACGAACATCACTGCATCATCATTATTGGATTAATATCATTATTGTCCTTATTCATTTTAGGAGCAGCTTCTGATCCAGATTGAGACGATGCGATCAGAGAGCGATCAAGATCGCAGCATGAGCAACTCCTTACTACACCAGGGGTGAGAATGTCACACAATCAAAACTTCCACTCGTGTCTCTGCAGGACTTCTGGGATTCGATCTGTCAACCTTCTAGGTTCTGACACGCAGCCGAGGGTTTCACATAATCTGCATAGTAGCTTTGCATGTTCACGTTGAAGTACGCCTACTCAAAAATATCGCAGAAGAGTAGTAGAAGTTTCCATTGATTTAAAAAAAAAAAAAAAAAGACAGAAAAGCTGTAATAGATTCTCGAATGGTTAATGATGTGAGATTAATTTACAACCCTGCAAGCTCCGCCCCCTTCTTCCAGTACTCATTAATAATCATCGTCAGTCAATTTTCCTGCTCGAGGGAAACAATAAGGACTTCTGTTGAGGTCCACAACAGAGAATGTTTTGGAGTTTGTTCATTATATAATTATATATATCATTAGCATTAATTATACAAATATATAATTAACATCAATTAACAATTTATTAGAGATGGATAAAAGTTCCAGCCTTTAAAAGCTTTACGCTAAAAATTGTCAAACGTTCCCAAGGTAGAGATGAAAATTTATTTATTCTTCTTTAATCAAAGAATAAGATTATATATCGTCCTGCAACAAAGTGTAAAAATAATTAGACGTTAATTAAAATAGGTGTTTAGAACAATTTCGTGCTTCTGCTCTTAGTGTTAAATCGGTAACATATTCAACATGTCTGATTTTATGTTTTTGTAAGGTTTTTTTTACTTCATTTTGGAATGGGAGGACTGAAAGAGTCATATTATTTTAGTTCAGTAACTTTTAAACCTGTTAATCCAAATTGATGATGAACATGCTAATGCAGGTATTGTGTTAATATCAGGTTATTTCTGGTTATTCTATCCTTTTTTTTATTCTGTCCACAGAGTCGTATCTCTTTATAATGTTTCTGCAGTCTTGTTGAGTGCCTGATCAAGCAACGGACGTTGTTATTATTATTATTATTATTATTATTATTATTATTATTTAGGCGCTCTCATATGGGCAGCACACCAGACTTCAGGTACCCGGTCTCTGCTTCTTCTATGATTGACAACCATTCTGACCAGTACACCAGCTCTCTGGTGCTGAGACGGCCCCAGAAGGGGCGGGCCGCTGCTCTAAGGGACGAGCCGTCCAAGGTGAGACTTCTCACAGAGTTAGGAAAGCTTATATAGTGGCAAATATATGTTCCAGCAGCATTCACCAGCGCCAGGTCCAGGTACTGAGCATAGCTTACAGATTTCCACGGTTTAAAAGAATGCATTAGAATTGAGTCAAATGAGAGTATTGTTAGATTTTAATTTGCATATATTGTTTTATTCTTGTACTAAGTTTCAAGCATATGATGATTTTTGCTTTTTGATTGCATATGTGACTTTTTTTTTATTACACAAATGATCGGGTGGGCTTTTAAATTTCAAATATCGCTGCTGCCTGTGTGAATTGTGTCAGATTTGACACGTGTCTTACTCTTCATTTTCTTTCTGGCTGCTCTGTGGACTTCAGAGGCATGTGAGTTCAGCGAAATGAGTTTTATTCATCTGTAGATCTAGCTTATTATAGGTGTAGAAGCATATCAAGCTCTCTGTGTTGACTAACTCTTTATTTTTGTCCCTTATTCCTCACCTTTGTGTAGGTGCAGACTCTGAACGAGCAGGAATGGGAGCGCGTGCAGCAGGCCAACGTCTTGGCCAAAGTGGCATATGCGTTTGAGAGCGACATGGACGTGTCTGATCTGGAGGATGACCGAGATACTATTTTCAGTTCAGTGGACTTGATGTCCCCTGCTGGACAAACTGATGCACAAACACTCGCTATAATGCTGCAGGAGCAGCTTGATGCCATCAACAATGAGATTAGGTACCTATTGTGTGTGTGTGTGTGTGTGTGTGTGTGTGTGTGTTTGTGTGTGTTTTTGTACCTTTTGAAGTGTATTCCAGTTATATTTACATACATATTGCACCTATAGTCTCTTCTCCGGTTGATTGGTGAGCATTTAACAAAACAATTTTTTTTCCTTACCTTGATATTGTCACAAAAAAAGTGTTTCAAAGCTGTGTATGTTTTCAGAATGATTCAGGAGGAGAAGGAGAACACGGCCCTGCGAGCCGAAGAAATCGAGTCGAGAGTCGGGAGCGGCGAAAGTCTCGGCTCCCGGTTCCGCTCCATGAGCTCGATCCCGCCTTCCTCATACGGTTCCGCCCACCCCGGCTCTGCACATTCTGGCTCCTCCCCTCCAGGTTCAGGTCACTCCACCCCTCGGCGAGTTCCGAACAGAGAGATGGACCGCATGGGGGTCATGACCCTTGTAAGTCTTAGCAGAATGTCGGGTCCAAAAGTCTGAGTCTACTTATGAGCTTCTGTTCCATGATTTATCAGGAATTAATATAATCGTTCTCCAGTGGCCCTTGAGGAACTCCTTCGCCAGTTGGTAACACAGATGACTTTAAGCCCTTTAAATGTGCACACTGGGTTCATGTTGTGGAAGCTTTAGATGATAAAAATGGGTTCCCCGTTATTATTCCCTTATAACAGTCTCAGAAACTTGTCCCCCACCAGCCCCTGTTTTTTTTTTATTTTTTTTTTTGATAAATCAGACAAATGCAGCTTGTCATGTTACAGAGAAGGCAGGAAGTGCAAACTCCTCCATCTCGTAGGAAACACTTTACCTCCTTCCCAAAATGTTTCCATCTCCTCCCAGAACACTTCTCCATAACGAGTTACACCTTAAGCTATCACAGCAACTCCCAACACCTAAATCAGCATCCAGAAAGTTAGTGTGCTGTGGTGGGTGAGGATAAAGGAATAAGAGGAGAGAAGATTATGTTGTGTCTGATAACTGATGGAATCTCACAGGTGTTAAAGGGACACTCAGATTTTTGCAGAACGACTCACTGTGTTTAGGTTGCTCCGTGTCTTTTTAAATTTTTTTTTTGCACATTATGCTAACAATGTGTGTTAATGCTGTCTCGTGTGTCTGTGTACATGCCCCAGCAATACTGCTATGAGCCGTACGTGATCCAGAGCTCCCTCTCCCATCAGACCGTAGCTTACGCACCGTATTTCACCTCTAACACCACTCCTCTGTTTAGCCCTGTTCCCTTCATGGTGCAGGTACCATCACTGCCACTTGGTCTGACCCTCTCACACTGAGCACGTTCTGATTAGCGATTAGCAGCTAGCTACAGTATGAAAAACTGTACAGTTCTTACTACCTCCGCTTTATTTCGACAGTTTTACCAGTCATTTTGTTGACATTAATTAGGCCTAAGATTGAATAAACAGAAATGAGATTATTGTATTAATACATCTA
The DNA here is from genome assembly GCF_022655615.1 of Tachysurus fulvidraco. Classification (NCBI taxonomy): domain Eukaryota; kingdom Metazoa; phylum Chordata; class Actinopteri; order Siluriformes; family Bagridae; genus Tachysurus; species Tachysurus fulvidraco. The sequence goes on from NC_062530.1 coordinate 9,920,464, forward strand.
TAATTTCTTAAAACTGCTGACCGCTCACACACTGACCCCATCATACTGAGTTTTAATGAGCTCCTGAAAAGAAGTATGCGTGTTTGAGCAGGAAACACAAACACTACAGGGGATACAGGCAGAATCCCCTACAGCACTCCCTGCGTTTCTGAAGGACTTTACAGGAAGCGGCCAATTAGCCCTTGGCGATAGCGCCGCTTTTTGCGATCGGCTGCTCGCTGAGGAAATGCCGGATGACGAAGTAAAGTAAACGCCCTCAGCCGCACAGAACACACCGTTTTCTTTGTCATATTGTACACCAATGCGTCTGACCGAACAAGCTCAGTGTGAGAGATCAGAAAACATGCATCACCTTTTGGCTTGCCGTGATTTCTCCTCCTTCACTGCATGTCTTGCTGATCTTCTTTATACGTGTTTAGCATGTTCCCTTCCTCTCCATGTCTAACAAAAAAAGGGTTTTACTCTGTCTTAGCTTTCTTTTCAGATCTACCGCACACAAGGCATATCCCGATTACTTGTACAGTAATTCACGTTATTATCACGGACAGTCAGAACAGAGTTTTTTCTGTCAGTCTGTGCCCGTGAGAAAAGCCTGACCGTTTAATCAGCCAGATTTAGATTGGCCGTCTTCTGACGGTCCTTCTGTCGTAGAATTTAATTCACTGGAACAGTTATCTAGTTATCTGGATACTGCTCTACCAAATAAAATCACCTTTATGTCTAACCTCGTGTTATTGCTTATGATGGACAAAAAAAAAAATCTGTCGCTAGTAAATAAGCTGGTTCTTGTTCTTGTTGACATGGATGACTAATAGCTGGTAGCTTGGTTTGGTACTTGGTTGGCTTATGAATATCGTCTGGACAATCTATGTTGGGATTTTGTTGGCGTTCCCAAGAAGGGAACACCATGCTTACCACAAGATACATTACTGTAATGATAATTGATTATATACAGGTAGTTTTAATGTCCTGTCGGTACATGCCGCGCACGTGTGTATGTGTGTGTGTGTGTGTGCGCTTGCCGTGTGTTATTCAGCTCTGCCTTGTTCTTTCTCTGGTTGCTGTGTCACTAACTCTGGCTCTTTTTTCTTCCCTTGATTGCTTGGCATGCTTCCGACAGCCTAGTGATTTGCGGAAGCATCGTAGGAAGGTAAATTATTCGAACCATGTTCGGGTTTGTCCTCTTTTGTTGCATCTTTTCTCTCGTTTCTCTTTCCTTCTTGTTTTTTTTTTTTTATATAAAGGCACTGAATTTCTTGCATTGTCATGCCTGAGAGTTCAGAGTTCACTACAATGCAAGTTTTTTTATATTTAATTTGTAGTCAAATGTATTCATGTGTCCCAAATGGCATGCTTATGTACTATTTCCTGCACTATTATGTATATAAATACTGTGTGACTGGAAGATCCAACAAGAAGTGCTTTAAGAACTCAGATGAGGAACTTATTCAGTGAAAACGTGTGGAATGTCTCATGCACTCGACACGTCGGGGAGGTGGGCGGGGCTACCAAAGTGTCACGATGGCTGACGACACTCCCGTGTAGGAGACATCTTCCAGACATCTTTTAGATTAGTTTACGTTGTGTGGTTGCATTTTCAACCGTGTTAAAATAAACATTTTGCTAAAGCCAGCGGCGTCACATTTACACGCGTTTCACGTCATTTGCCTCGACTGGCAAACTGCTTCTATTTTATACACTTGAGTACATAGTGCATGGGGGAAATGCATAGTGTGTAGTATGGCATTTGGGACACGCTTTATTTTTCCCCGTATCCGGTGTTTCATGATTCTAACTGTAAATACAGACTCAAATACAGAACCCTAAACATGTGACACTTTGATCTATTCATGTGTGCGCATGTTTAAAACAGTGTCTGTTTACTCTGACTTTCAGGAGAGAGATTTAAGTTTTACACTTTCATTGACTTGTTTAAAAGTTTTACGAGTCTAGGCTAATTGGCTGGTGTGTGATGTTGGAAATGATTTCTTGCCTGTAACTCAAAACCTCTGAAAAACATTTTGTCTTTATTACTGTGCCGCACTTCTCATTCTCTTGTTATTAAATATATTTATTTAAAGATTTTGATAGTAAAAAAAAATAATAATAATTAGATTTTTTTCTTTCCTTTTTCTTTCATTTTTTTTAAAGATTTTTTTAAATCAAGAACATTTTTTTAATTTTTCATAATCTATTTTTAAAAATACATTTTATGTTATTATATATTTTTGTAAATATTTTCCAATGACGTATATTAATATGTAAAAGGGGGGGGGGACTTGCCCCATAGTGCTTTTTATTTTTATTTTTTTTATTTAAATTTTTGGGAAATCATTTACTGACCTACCTACACCTTAAAAGTTTGGGAGAAAGAAAAAAAAGGCACTAAAACGACATAAAAAGGTGCTGAAAAGCTGCTAGACCGCAGAGCTTAAAGAGGTGACAGTTAATCCAGTATAAATTTCAAAGAGTGTAATTTTGGTTTTGCGCCACATTGAAGTCCCTCTGAAGTTTTTACAAGTCTTGTGTGTGTGTGTGTTTAAATGTGAAATGGCTCCTTGCTCACAACTTAACCTCAGAGTTTATTACTTTAGCGTAGTGACGACCCCTTAAAGTATATAGCAGCAGCCAATCGCTTTCTTTGTCTAGCGCTTTCTCCTGGCACTCAGCAGGCCTTGCACTTTATTTCACCATGTGTTTTGTTTCTATCGAATCAGCCGGCGCAGGATGACAAAGCTTCTATCAGATGCGAGACATCTCCTCCGTCTACTCCTCGTTCAGCGAGGCTCAGTAGAGGAGGGCACGCTGCCAGTCACGAGGACATCCGAGACATCCGAAGGTACAGTAGCAGTCATGAAGGACTCATTCTAGATCATAGAAAATCACCATTTACACACACATCCCTAGAATCTAACACCACTACACACACACACACACACATATACACTCTCAGGGAAGCCTTGTTACTTTACACTCCAGTGTGTGTGTGTTTGTGTAGTGGTGTTGCATCCGAAGGTACAGTAGCAGTCATGAAGGACTGGTAGATGTGTGGCGTGTAGATCATAGAATTGTTACCATTTACTCACAACAAACAATATCCCTAGAGTCTAACACCACTACACACACACACACACACACACACACACATATATACACTCTCAGGGAAGCCTTGTTACGTTACACTCCATTAACTTCTTTCTTTTATTAAGTATATGTGTGTGTGTGTGTTGCAGTATTTCTGCATTGCAGGACGGTCAGGGCAGTAACCCCAGCAGCAGTAACAGCAGTCAGGACTCGCTCAACAAAACGGCAAAGAAGAAAAGCATCAAGTCTTCCATCGGCCGCTTCTTTGGCAAAAAGGAGAAAGGAAGGCCGAGTCTTCCAGGAAAAGACTCTTCCAGCCAAGGTTGAAACTTTTATTCAAACAAACTTTAAATAGACTGTAAATAACACTGCTTCAGCGATGTAAGTGAAGCTTTAATTAATCCTGAATTTCAAAAGTACAATCATGTTAAAGGAATCGTCGGAAAAAAGAATCCAGATGTCATCAATCATGCTTACAGTCTGAACCGTACTTCCAAATATTTTCACACCTTTAGCATGACCTGATGCAAGTCTGTAAATACACGCTTCGATATTCACATAGCTGTTTGCAATTACATCGCTGAGCTGCAACATTATGATGATCTCTATATTAAGCCAGCTTTCTGGACCCTCCCACCTTCAGGCTTTGGTAGGCGGAGCTAAGGGGCAGAACAGTATCAAATTACACTCACCTTCTCGAAGATGGCCACCACCATAACACCTCTACATTATTTAAAGTTGATCGGTGACGTTAATGTTCACAGGTTGTGTAATTAGTTACAAACCAGATCGTATTAAGTGTGTGACCGTACAGAAGAGGCAGATATTTAGAGGAAAGTATTTTTCCATGTTTTGTTATTTCTTCACAAGTTACAGCGAGTTAAATACAACTAAAATCCATTAACAAGTAGCTTGGGTCATGTCGTAACTGTTCATATAACACGCGTTGGATTGTTCATTAGTACTGAGGACCAGCACTGAATATGCTTTTTGTGTGTGCATTTATTACTGTCATCATGACAGGAGGAACACCAGAGGGAGAAGTTTCCCAGGATTCAGTGGGGCTGGGCAAACTCGGAGGCCCTGGTGAAAAGAACAGGAAGATGCAGAAGAAGTAAGTTCAATCAACGCATCAGTGTTATATAGGCAGAAAGAATAAGTTTATCAGATGTATACACACACACACACACACACACACACACACACACACACACATCAATGTCATATAGGCAGAAAGAATCAGTTTAACAGTTTTATACACACACACACACACACATACACACACACACACACACATCAGTGTCTCATAGGAATAAAGAAGCAGTTTAACAGTTTTATATATACACTCACACACGCACACAATGCATAAATGCCATATACATATGAAAATATTTCCCTGTGTTATGTTTTTGAGCTCTTTAGAATGTCAGCTGAGAATTCTGTAATATTATATTATTATATCAAGTAATATTAGTGCAGTAGAACATACAGGAAAACTAGAACTGTCGTTGTTTGCTTGCTCTGTAGAATAAGTTCCCATTTCATACACATCTCCATCATCTTTTATTTCTCAAGCTCAATTTTTCATTATATTGATTTCTTGTTTAAAAAAAAGTGCTTTCCATTTCATTGTTTTATCCATTTCATTTTATTGGCATTTATAAAGCAGCTTTACACTTCCTCAGTAGCTGGTCATTTGTGTGTGGCTCACCAGCTTTGTTTTGCCTTCACGTCACGCTTTATTTGGCTCATTTTTGTTTTCCCATCTTTTTTTTTATTCCATCGGTTATTTTAGTCCAAAAACAGGGTAAGTGGCTTTATTTAGCTTTTCGTTCACCTCCTTTTAGCTTTTAAGTTTTAATAGTCTTGCAAGCATGAATTGTACCGCCTGCTCCTTTACTAACCTGAATGCATTCTGACTCGCATGTAAAATAAATCTATACAGGGTTTCCCAGTTTGCATTCGTTAGCCTGAATTGTTAAATGTGTGTTAGGGGTGCAAAAGAGAAATGCAGCCATCTGGTGGTTAAAGCCGGGGGGACGTAACGATTCTGACCCCCACCCTCGATCACAGTGATACTAGCAGTCAGAATTCTGTTAGCATGAGCAGCAGGTCAGAAGTTTAAGCGTGTTTTAGACTTTTTTTTTTTTTTAATTAGTTAGGGTAGAACTACTGTTATGACAACAGGACAGGCTAAAAAAAATTGCCCCGAAATGACAAACTCCATGAGGTTTACTTGCACCTCGAGCAGCACATTTAGGATGTATTGCATTTATATGAGTTCAGTCTACACATACGGCCGTGTGTTTGTTTAGTGCTCATACCAGACCAGAGTATTATTAGCACAAGTCGCTAATTACAGCCATATTCTTCATACACTGACTTGTCTTTGGGGTTTTTTTTTTTTACTAAACCATCAGTGAAATCTGGAATGTTCTACTGTAGTTTCCAGTATATAGGTATTTAGTTATAAATAACATTTTATAGATAAAACGTTTTCCTTTGCATTTCATTCTGCCGTGTTTTGGGTGCGTTAGATAAAAAATGGTTCATATAGTTTTGCTTGTGATGCATGTTCTGGTGCTTTTTTCCCCTTTTCAATTATTTATTTATTTATTTATTTTTAAATCGAAACCGCCTGTTAAGGGCAAGAAAAACAATCTCTTTGTATTCGTACTGTATTTGCTGCATCGGCATGCGTGAATGGGTCTTGTGTGTGAGGGCTTTAATTGAGAGGTGTGTGTGTGTGTGGGTGGTGGTTGGGTGCATGCCAGCATTTTCTGTCCATGTGATAATGTGTGTGTGTTTTAGGCATGAATTGCTGGAAGAAGCTCGTAGGCAAGGGCTTCCTTTTGCCCAGTGGGACGGACCTACTGTTGTCTCCTGGCTGGAGGTACAAGAGCATTTATTTTCAGTCTTTCTATTGATTCATTGCTCCTCCAGAACAACTTCCTTGGTAGCCAGAATCTAGACCAAGTGTTTCTACAAGGGATGGACATGTTAATACTATTAAGATCCATCTAACTGAATGTGTAATGCTGATGTTTTGCAGCTGTGGGTTGGAATGCCAGCGTGGTACGTGGCAGCCTGTCGTGCCAATGTGAAGAGCGGAGCCATCATGTCTGCTCTATCAGACACCGAGATCCAAAGAGAGATCGGCATCAGTAACCCGCTACATCGCCTCAAACTGCGCCTCGCCATCCAGGAAATCATGTCATTAACCAGCCCTTCGGCTCCGCCCACTTCCAGAACGGTAACACACCCATTTTAAACTTTTGGGTGTAAATCACTAACTCTGCAATTCCCTAAACCATCCTGTAGTCTTATTTTATTTATTTATTTTTCTGCTGCGTGTTTGTTTTTGTTTCCAATGGCTTGAATGCTTTGTCCCAGTTGGCTCATTTAAGAACCGTTTTTCACCCCGCCTGAAATTTCCGCACAGAAATACTTGCTTATTTTTTCCATTGCCAAAGGATTCAACTGCTTTAATTTATTTTCTGTCATTCATTCAATTTTGTTGCTGCCGATATAAGCCAGCTAAACGGCAAGTAATCTTTATTGTGGCTATTTCAGTCTCAGGTGGCTGGAAAATGGTTCCTGTTTTTTTAAATGTACAATGCAAATCTCTACACAACTCTTTACAGCACACAAACATGAAGAGAAGAATATGTGGACTTATTACATATATGTGGCTTAGAAATACTACAACACAGGGTTTCTCTTTCAGAGACTGATCTAAGTAGAACCAAATAATCCCGACCTGTACAAAGAACGACAATTGTACATCTCAAGAAAGAAAAAAAAACTTCTATTTAAATCTCTGCTTCCTGTTTTGCAGCAATGCTTCATACTGAACAGAGAATTGCTTGTTAACGAGTTTGTTCTTTTTGGTGAAAAAAAAAGTTTCTATCGTCTCTCTGTCGGTCTATTTCTCTCTCTCCTGAATGGAGCATGACTCTCCTGTTCTTCAGTTTGACTAACACACACTTGCAGGGTTACATTCTGAAGGCAACTGCTTTAGTATCCACGTCCTTCTCTGAGGTAGCTGGTTCATCGCGTACTCTTTACGCCCGAGTCCTGAACATGACACTCTTAGTGCTATGTTGTGTGACGTTTGTTTCTTATTAGTATTCGCTAATTCAGCTGCATTCGTACACGCACGCATTCTGGGCTTTTATTTTTGTGTCCTTGTGAAACAGAGCCATGATTTCAGTGTAGTGTTTTTAATTAAGCGAAACAAACATTAAAAAAAAAAAAGACAGACCGCACTCACAATAGCTACATATTCAATAAAAGACACTTGTTAGTCGCTCCTGGAAATATTTCAATTGAATAACTGTTGCCTTTGTGTAGCAGGATGGAAGTAAGATGTACATTGAGAAGGATAAGCAGGATATTGCCCTGAAGCAGCTGCCTTCCAAATACAGCATGTTCTACCATCTGAATGAAATACAATAACAGTGATCTGAATGCCTGGTGCTTGAAGAATAACTATTTCTCTCTGCCTGACTGATCTGTTCTGTTACTCATCCCTCTCCCCACATTACTCCATTTTCCTCACTCACGGATTCGCTCTTGTGGCGGGTCACACTGTGGGTCATGTGATCGGGGTGTTTAGTCCACGGGGAATGTGTGGGTTACACATGAGGAGATGGAGAGCCTGGCAGCTACACCACTCACGGTTAGTGACCCGGTCTGGACACATTCACCCCTAACCCTCAGTACTCTTTGTTTATTATCCTCTTTAATTCATAGTTAATACTGTAAGTGTCTTGTTTAATATTTCTTCTGTGTGTGTGTGCACCTAAGATCATGTATGTGAGGGAAATATGTGCTGTTTGGGTGTGGGGGTGGTGGTTTTGGGTGCACAATTCTCCTATAGCTCAGTGTTGTGTGTGTGTGTATGTGTGTGTGTGTGTGTACGTACAAAATTTTCCTATAGGTCAGTGCTGTGTTTGTGTGCAAAATTCTAGTATAGTTCAGTGCCGTGTGTGTTTGTGTACAAAATTCTGCTATAGCTCAGTGCCGTGTGTGTTTGTGTACAAAATTCTGCTATAGCTCGTGTGTTTGTGTACAAAATTCTGCTATAGCTCGTGTGTTTGTGTACAAAATTCTGCTATAGATCAGTGCCGTGTGTGTTTGTGTACAAAATTCTGCTATAGATCAGTGCCGTGTGTGTTTGTGTACAAAATTCTGCTATAGCTCAGTGCCGTGTGTGTATTCACAATTCTAGTCTTAGACAAGAAGCTTTTATTGTCTTTTAAACCATATATGGCTGACGCAGTGTGTAGTGAAATAAAATGACGTTTTATGTAGCACCTTGGTCCTGGAGGAACAACACAGCTACATAGAACAACACGGAGCTAAGGACCGAAAGTAAGTTGTCCTAGCCACATAAAGTGCAATGTGTGCAACCTAGTGCAAGACGAGAGGCAGTGCAGCCAGACAAAACAAGACAGTGTGTATTCGGTATGTTGCACAAAACATTGTGCAAAGATATAGGGCCGTAAACATTGTGCAATAGAGGGTTGTAAACACAGGGTGAGGTATTGAATTGTGTTGTGCAAAAGAATGTGCATAAACAGCAATTGAGTGTGTGTGTGTGAGTGTGTGCGTGTGTGTGTGCGTGTGCGTGTGTGTGTTCGTTTGGTACGATTCAGTTCTGGGTGTTGAGGAGTTGGATGGCTTGAGGTAAGAGGGCCCTAATGCTACGGTAGCTTGTTCCAGGGTGAAAAGTGTGTGTGAGGGGTGTATGGGGACATCCACAATGCTGTTGGCTTTGTGGATGCAGCGTGTGGTGTAGATGGCTGTGACAGAGGAAAGAAAGACTCCAATCATCTTCTCAGCTGTTCTTACTATCCACTGCTTGCGATCCGAGACGGTGTAGTTCCCAAACCAGACAGTGCTCAGCTTTCCCAGGAAGTAGAGACACTGCTGGGCTTTCTTGCTGATGGAGCTGGTATTGAGTGACCAGGTGAAGTTCTCTGCCAGATGAACACCAAGGTATTTGGTGTTCTTGACCATCTCCACAGAGGAACCGACAATGTTCTCTCAACAATCAGAGACAGGATGTTGGCTCTACACCAGGCAGTTATCAGTTACCAGACTCTTCATTCTTGCTGAAAAGAACCACCACAGTCGTGTACTATAGCTCAGTTCTCTTTGGGATGTGTGTGTTTGTGTGTTCGGTTCACTATTGTACTATAGCGGAGTTCTGTTTTGTGTGTCTCTGTGTGTACACAATTCTACTATACATCAGTTCTGTAGTGTGTGTGTGTGTGTGTGTGTGTGTGTACACAATTCTACTATACCTCAGTTCTGTAGTGTGTGTGTGTGTGTGTGTGTGTGTGTGTGTGTACACAATACTACTATACCTCAGTTCTGTAGTGTGTGTGTGTGTGTGTGTGTGTGTGTGTGTGTGTGTGTGTACACAATACTACTATACCTCAGTTCTGTAGTGTGTGTGTGTGTGTGTGTGTGTGTGTGTGTGTGTGTACACAATACTACTATACCTCAGTTCTGTAGTGTGTGTGTGTGTGTGTGTGTGTGTACACAATACTACTATACCTCAGTTCTGTAGTGTGTGTGTGTGTGTACACAATACTACTATACCTCAGTTCTGTAGTGTGTGTGTGTGTGTGTGTACACAATACTACAATACCTCAGTTCTGTAGTGTGTGTGTGTGTGTGTACACAATACTACAATACCTCAGTTCTGTAGTGTGTGTGTACACAATACTACAATACCTCAGTTCTGTAGTGTGTGTGTGTGTGTACACAATACTACTATACCTCAGTTCTGTAGTGTGTGTGTGTGTGTACACAATACTACAATACCTCAGTTCTGTAGTGTGTGTGTGTGTACACAATACTACAATACCTCAGTTCTGTAGTGTGTGTGTGTGTACAATTTTACTATACCTCAGTTCTGTAGTGTGTGTGTGTGTGTGTGTACACAATACTACTATACCTCAGTTCTGTAGTGTGTGTGTGTGTACAATTTTACTATACCTCAGTTCTGTAGTGTGTGTGTACAATTTTACTATACCTCAGTTCTGTAGTGTGTGTGTGTGTGTACAATTTTACTATACCTCAGTTCTGTAGTGTGTGTGTGTGTGTGTGTGTACAATTTTACTATACCTCAGTTCTGTAGTGTGTGTGTGTGTGTGTGTGTACAATTTTACTATACCTCAGTTCTGTAGTGTGTGTGTGTGCGCGCATGTGCGTGTTTCACACTAATGCTGTGATAACTTTTAAGGCTCACTAACAATCTTCTGACTTTTCTCTCATGCTAATGCTAACCATGCTAACATCAGGAGGATGAAGAGGGCAGCTGGGCCCAGGTTCGAATCTCTCTCCTTTGCTTATTTTTCCCTTTTCAACTAAACTAGCAAACACTAATCATATGAACATGATACCAAGACTCTCACATAGTGGGTTATAAAGTGCTTATTACAACAATGACCTCGTCAGTGTAGACATTGCTAATACAATCTATAAATTAGTCTCAAGAGTATGTTACCTTTGTTTAGATGTTGGAAATTGAAGCAAAGAGTGAGTTTTAGTTCATTTTGTGGATCTGCGGGAAGAAGACTGATACTCACTAGTATTAAATTAGTAAATGAGATTAGAATGGAACGTGGAATGCAATGGTGTACACACACACACACACACACACACACACACTTTGTAGCAGTCCACTATAGCAAGCATTAAGGGCTGCTTGCTGAACTGCTCAGCAGACTGCAGTCACAATCACACTGTAGTATATGAAGGCTTTTAGTTTAGTGATTGTAGTGATATGTTCCATTTGGCTTTAAATCCCACCTTCGGGGATTATTTATTTTAATCAGATCATTTTGTTCTAATAAAATTCTGTTCATGCTCACTCAAAATAATGCTGCTCTTTCAAGCCACTTAGAAGTCAGATGTAATTTAATCAAAATCAATATGAAATCATTTTAAGACAATTAAAAAGAATTTTTTTCCCCCCAACTCCATTGCCATAACTGTTTGGTGTGATAAGACCAAGTGGTTACCTGAGTTTGAGCTAGAATTCATGCTGGAGGAAAAAGAAAAAGAAAAAGCCATGTAAATGTCAGCATAAAACTCTTTTCACTCCAAACAGTGAAACCTCACTATTTAATCATCATCAGTTGGTTAACCTGAAATTGTATGTCATGTTTATACCTATTTGATATGTACGTGTGCAGACGCTCGCTTATGGAGACATGAACCATGAGTGGATCGGGAACGAGTGGTTGCCCAGCCTGGGTTTACCTCAGTATCGCAGCTACTTTATGGAGTCTCTAGTGGATGCACGTATGCTGGATCATCTGACCAAGAAAGACCTGCGTGGCCAGCTAAAGATGGTGGACAGCTTTCACAGGTACACAACTATTAATTATACCACAATGAACACTTCTATAAAGTAAAGTAAATAAAGTTTAGACAAAAATGTCTGGCTGGACCTTAGCAAGTGAAAATATCTTGAACACAATCACATGTATGTAGTATTCCATACCAAGGCTAACGTACCGAATCTTAAGATTATTAAAACTTATTTGTACTGATTCCACGCTAGTCTTATTTTATTGGTCATTTTGCTCATTTTAAGCAAAATAATAACCAATAGAACAGGAAATGCTATTATAAAAGGACTCACTGGATTAATCTGTTTGAATAATAGAGATATTTTCAGTTTCCTCGTTTTCAGTGAGGAAATAGAAGTAGGTTGTGTGTGTGTGTGTGTGTACTTTTTTCTAACACTGCATGTGTTTATATGTGATTGTGTGTTTGTCGTCTAACAGAAACAGTTTCCAGTGTGGTGTGATGTGTTTGAGGAGGCTAAATTATGACCGGAAAGAACTTGAGAAAAGACGAGAGGAATCCCAGCTGGAGACGAAAGGTCAGTCTGCCAGGATGTGATTATAAATCTTAATGACATTTGATAAGTAAGCTTCTTGTATAATATAGTAGTTCTAAGAAGTGCTCTTGTAACAGACTATAAACTGTGTATATATTTAGAAAACTTTAATGGAAAGAACATGTATATATACTTTTCATGGTCCACAAATTATCTGTAAGTACTCATTTGTGAAGAGGACTGTTTTGTGAAGTGGCCTAAAGTATGTGTACTCTTGATTATGTGCTATATGATGATCTTAGTGTAAAGACATGGGCATTAATATGGATTAAGCATCCCATCACATCTATAACAGCCTCGCTCGGTAGGGTTTCCACTTGATTTTTGAGCGTGGCTGTGGGGACTCGTGCCCGTTCAGCAACAAAAGCATTAGTGAGGTTAGAACAGACTGGCACACATTTGGCTTTCACTTCATACCAAAGGTGATCAAATGGGTTTAAGGTCAGAGCTCTGGCAGTCCACTATCGAATAAAGGACAAGGACCTTCTGTAGTCTGTTGCCAAAAAAAAAAAAAAGGGAAGCCCACAGATGCCAGTGGTTTCCAGGCAAATCTGCAAAGGGCTGGTGTGGGTGCACGTTTTCATTCCAATCAAGCCGGATCCTCACCTAATTCTTCTCATTAAGCAGGTTTAAAAGACTATGAGGTGTGGTTACTGCTTAGATGTAATAAAAGACTTGCATAACACTGGATAAGATTGGACACCCCTGGTCTGGATTGTTTGTGCATGTTGTTACTTTAACATAATGCTTCACTGGACCTAAGGGGTCTCACCTAACCATTATCCTTCACCCACAAATGTTTACATTTGATAATATGCTTTTATGCATGAAGGGTTCTTTGGCATCCTGTTCTAACCTGTTAAGGCTGTTATTTCTCTGCACTTGTTCCTGGTTCAACCGTTCAATGAACTTATTTTCCTTTATTTTACGCAGATGTCCTGGTATGGAGTAACGAGCGTCTGATTAAATGGGTGCAGTTTATTGGGTTGAAGGAATATGCAGACAACTTGCAGGAGAGTGGTGTGCATGGAGCGCTAGTGGCCCTCGATGAAACATTCGATCACAACACGCTCGCCCTGCTGCTGCAGATTCCCACTCAGAACACGCAGGTGGGCATGGGTTTGACTCCAGTTAACAATAATAAGTCAAAGGATGGATAAATCCGTAGAATAAAGAATAGCGTTTCATCTGTTTTTTTTGTTAAATGTCTAATAGAACGTTAAAATAATAATATATAACAATTACACACCATTAAAAATGACATACAGGCACAGCATTGCAACATTGCTTCAGATACAGTACTGCATATTTTGCCATGGAGTCTCACTTTGGTGTCTTTTTGTTTCTTGTCTGTGTTGCAGGCGAGATCAGTGCTGGAGAGAGAGTACAATAACCTGCTTGGTTTGGGAACAGAGCGGAAACTAGAGGAGGTTTGGTTCTCTCTGCTGTTGTCAAACACCTGCAAATGTTCAAAACTTTGAATTAAGAAACTTGATTCAAACGGGGTTGGGGGGGGGGAGCATAAACCACCTAATAAAGCAGACTTTCGAAACCATTCTTCTACATGGTTATTGTAGGTAATGTAAGCTAAAACAAAACAGAAGCAAAATTCTTCTCATTAAATTCAACTAGTAATATTGCTTTCTAAATGTACATAAATAGAATCAAAAGCCAGCTTGAATTACCTCGTGTGGGTTTCCCGTGCAACATATTCCTCACTTCTATTTCAATATGGGGGACAAAAGCCGGCCAGTAAAAGTGCCGAGGGAGTAATGTGAATTTAAATCTGTTGCACAAAAAAATTTACGTGTCTGGCTTCTAAAAATACCATGGGCTACAGAAAAGGAATCAATTAGGCTGTCCTCTTTCCCAACAGTCTAGCACTACCACTCTCCTCCTCCCTGTCATCAGCAGGATTATAATGAGTTCAGTGGTAAAATGGAGAAGTGGAACATACATTTCTCCCCCTTTTCTGTAACCTGCAGGATGATGATAAGAATTTCAGGAGAGCTCCATCCTGGAGGAAAAAGTTTCGCCCCAAAGATGTCCGTGGTGGCTTCAGCTCCGACACACTGCCTGCTAACTTCAGAGTGACCAATAGCACATCCACTTCACCTGCCATTCAGCCCAAGAAACACCAGCTGGACGGTACATACGTCTTTAAATACTATTTCAGTGTGCACTCAGCTAATGTGTTTCAGATACACACTAACATACAACATGTAAACTCAAGTACTATGGTGCTTTACCAAACAACACCAAACACTGACCAGTGCACATTATACCACTGAACACCATCATTCTCTACCAGGCATCAACAGATACTAACAGTATCCAATACACACCAGTATAAACTAATACCAGTGAGCACCAAGATTCCTTTCCAAAGACCAACACTTTCCAATACACAACAACATTTATCATCAAATACCAGCATTCTCTTCCAGATAATGGCACGCAAAAACCTTGCAATCGCAAAAAAAAAACTGAGAGCAACTGCCTAATACACACCATAATTTACCATCAAATACCAAAAAAAAAAAACCTACATTTTTTCTTTACCAGACAAAGGTGAAACATTGACCAGTACAAACCATTTACAGTCCAATACGATCAACACCAGCATTTACTACCAGACAACAACAACATGCCACCAGTGTTCTATACACATCAACGTTTACCATCGATTGCCATCAAACCCCAACAACCTCTCCCAGATGACAAAAAAAACACCAGCATTTCCCAATACACCCAAACATTTACCATAAGATGCCATCAAACCCCACCAATCTCTCCCAGATAACAACACCAACATCGCCCAATGCACCTCATTATTTACCTTGAGATGCCATCAAACCCCAAAAATCTTTCCCAGATGGAAACTAACATTAACATTGTCCAATAACCGACATTCAGCATCATACACTAAAAATACATTTACTATTGAACCCACTCACATGTTCTCCAAAGACATTAACACACACCCCAACACATTAATGATGGGTTGATTGTGTATTTGATGATGGTGTGTCCTGGTGAATGTTGGATCGTGTGTTCCGAGCTTTAGTTTGAGTTGACATGTATCCAACTTATTGCTTATTGGTGTGCTTATTACTTACAAATGCCCCTCGCATGTCTCTCTGTGTAACACAATTGTCAGTTTCGCTATAAGAGTGTGCTGTAAATGAGGCTTCGGTGGACTTTCCCTTCTGTACAAGAAGACAATTTAAAGGTTTCACTTGTGAAAAAGATTGCAGCGCATTTCAGTATGGCTGAACAGTAAATAAAGAAAATAAGTAAATAAGGTTATATTGTGTAGCTGCAGAAACTAAACTCGAACCAATAGTAACCTGAATGAGGCCTAAAAGTCTGTCAGGAGCAGGTCAGTGCCCCTCGTCATTAGGGTTTATCTGTAAGTGAAACATTTATCTGTGTAATCCATTCTGGGTTTTGTTTTCTGAATGAAATGCTCCTATAAACACACAGCCAGTGTTAGCTGTCTGATACCTGTAAAGGGTATGCTAGCTGTACACTTAATACACTAGTTATACACCAAATGTATTCAGTCTCACAAGTAAAAAGGGCAGTGACATAACACTAGAAATTGTTCTAACTAAGAACTGCTGTTTGGTGAAAATCATGACTAATCCATGGATGCAGTTCTAACTTGTGCGTGTGTTTCTAACTGCTTGCGCATGTGTCGGCTGGTACCGCAGGGAGTGTGAGTGGCGTTCAGAGGCTCGACTCTGCTACAATCCGAACATATTCCTGCTAACCCAAAGCCAGGGTGAGTCAACACCATTCAGACCCACAGCTGCTTGTGAATTTCAAGTTTGCTAGACATGTGACAGTAGGAAATGTTCATCATTCATATCATCATAACTGCCTACACTTTTTCACAGTTTGTAATGATCGTGAAATGTCTAAGTGCCTTGGTTGCGTCTCATTCAGCATGTCCGCACACAGCCTCACTCTACCCCTAGCCCCCTACCCCTGACTGTAGCGTAACACAAACACAGACCAGCTTATAAAAACATCATAAAACCATAATTCTGTTCATGCGCCTGAATGTGTGTAAAAGTATGCACGAGAAGACTAACTAGGTCAACTTGAAATCTCTTTGCATGGATTTCTGCAGTTTAATATATGAGATTTCCTGTTTGCTTATTTTTTTTTAGAAGGTTTACAGAATTTTGCCGACGCATTTATCCTGAGCAGCACAAAGATGTGCTTTGTAGTCTCTAAAACACGTCCTCATTCCCGTTCACTAGGTCAGAGACTAAGAATTTGACAAATTCTGTAAAATCTAGTCAAAAATGAAGACGACAACACGCACCCCTAAAATAAGGCAAATTAAACAAATAACTTAATTGTAACAAGAAGTATGTCTCCGTATATATACACAGAATGGGTTGGTTTGTCTGCGCATCTTCTTTGTCCCAGCATCTTCTGTTCCCCTTTAAATCAGTGATGTGGTGTTGAGATTTACCTTGTCACACTAAGGACGGCTGAAGGACTCGCACACATTCACTTATTCACTCAAGAATAGCGCCATATATTAAGCGCAAGGGGGTGAAACATTTTAACAGGATGATTAGTGCAAATAGTTTTTTTCTTCTGGGAAACATGTAAATATTTTTTGTAGCTTATGAAGGTCAGTACTAAATAAAAAAATAAAAGATCAGATCTTTAAGCAAAATAATAGCTTTTCCCTTTTATTGCAACCGAGCAAGGCGCTAAGGTTAACATGTGCTTCGTCTGAGATTCATGAAGCCATTTCAATGGTACTGTAAGGTAACGTATTATACTGTGTTAAATGCACTTTTCCACATACATGAGCTCACAGTGGCCCATGATTGGCTAGTGACGTTGTGACTGACAGCTCTCTAGCACTCCCAGGCAGACAGCATCGTCAGGATACGAACTTGCAATCTGTCCACAGCAAGCTGACCCATTTTCTGTTGTCGTACAGGGACCACTGTCTTGAATTTAAGTCAAATGAAGCAAATCACAAGTGCAAACATGTCTGTACACCTTCTGAATCAAGAACTGTGCTGTGTATATATATATATATTTACATTTACAGCATTTAGCAGACACTCTTATCCAGAGTGACTTACGTTTTTATTTCAGTTTATACACCTGAGAAATTGAGGGTTAAGGGCCTTGCTCAGGGGACCTGGGTGGGCCTGGGATTCGAACCAATGATCTTCCGATCAGTAGTCAAACACCTTAACCACTGAGCGTATATATACCACATTTTGTGTGTGTGTGTGTGTGTGTGTGTGTGTGTGTGTGTGTGTGTGTGTGTGTGTGTGTGTGTGTGTGTGTGTGTGTGTGTGTGTGTGTGTGTGTGTGTGTGTGTGTGTGTGTGTGTGTGTGTGTGTGTGTGTGTGTGTGTGTGTGTGTGTGTGTGTGTAGTAATAACCAGAATGTGTCACCATTCAGGATGAACGCATGTTTGGCAGTGATCATGATATAAACAGTTATATGGTGAGGAACTGGAGTTATTAATACACTAACATATCGATGCTCAATTAAAGTGTTGAACGCTTCAGTGTTCCCGGTAGTAATACGAACATGTCTCTACCTCTCCCTTTTCTGTCTTTCCCCACTTGTCCATGTCTCCATTCGTCTCTCCTCCCTGCTCTCAGTTTATGCTCATTATCTCTATAGGTGAAGCGACAGAAGACGAGGCGTCCCCTTCAGGCTGCGAGTCTAATGCACAAGCACTCTGAGATTCCTGAAGGTTTATCACGACGTCTCCGAAGTAGAGGACATATTTTAGATTTACGGATTATTCTATTTATGGGACATTTCATATATTTAGTTATGTTTATGCATCATTTGCCTTTTCTTCTTCTTTTTTTTCCCCCCATATCATTTTTAACTCTTTCAGGTGTAACTGAATGTATTACAGATCTGAAGTTTGTACATTTTTATCTAATCAATTTTTTTTTTTTATTATTATTATTATTTTTTTAAATAATCCTCATTTCCTTAATTGTGTCCATATATTTGGTTTGTGATGCTGAAACCTGAGCTGATTCAGATTTTTGTGACTGACTTTTTGTGATATAATTTCATCCCCTTACTTCTGTTCTTAAATCCATTTGGCTGTTGATTTGTTGATGTATTATGTGAATATCAGAATTGGTGCATATCTTAGAGCATTTGTTCCACGACCCAGTGGTACTTATTATGACAATTATAATGATTATAATTATTATTATTATTTCAACCCCTCTGTCTCTTTCCTATTTTTCTTGTCTGATACCAAAACATGTGATAAGCCATAAACGGTAGCAATGACGAGGGCTACTTTCGGATGCATCTTTCAGCAGTCGCCTTTTCCACATGCTGAATCTCTCCATTCCTTTTCTCCTGCACATGAGACACGCATTAAGGACGTGTGTATAGGTGTGTGTTTGTGCATATGCGTGTGTGTGTGTGCGTGCTATTCTTCTCCGCTGGACCAACCTCACTGTGGCCTAAGCTCTATTTGCAGTGTCCGAAAATTTGGCGTGATTTGACCTTCCAGCATCTGATTAAGCCTTACATCCCTCTGTTTTTATTTATTCTGCTTCTCCTCGTGTGTTCACGGCATTTTAACCTTCTCATGAGTCATATCAAATAAAAAGCCTGGACTGTATTATAACTTTAGAGAGTCACATTCTTTGACCTGACAAACACAAGTTCATCCCCTGCCCTTCTCTTTGTCTTTTTGCCTCTTTTTAAGTCTCTCATGCACAATTCCAATCATTTGTTTTCCTCTCTATTGTTAAAAGATCTCTCCTCTTGTAACAGAAATGCTGTACAGTCTGAGTACTTATGAACTATTTTTTATCACAGTATTATTTATTGCTTCCTTTCAATAAAAAATACTGATCCCTATTTTCCACTGCCAATAAAAAGACTAAGTCTTTGCTTTAAAAAAAAAAAAACACATACCGAGCTGTGTCATTCTTTTAAAAGAAGCTGGTCTGTTCCTTCATGTGTTTAGGTCTTGAAGTAATAAAACTCTGTTAGGAAAATAATCCTAAGCACCATGTGACAAGTGTTTTGTTCTTCTTATTCCACAGCGTTTTGCCAAACTTTGCGTTTTTATCAAATGAATAAAAATGTGTTTTAACCGTCACATTTATTGTTATGGAATGTCTGTAAGACAAGTCAGGTCCTGTTCTCTTCCCAGGATGTTTTTTTTTTTCTCCTTGATTATACCTTATATCTTAAATGACAACAATTTGTTTGCTAGATTTCAGTTTTCTGGACCGTCTGTCAATTCGGTTTTATTTTGTATATCGCTTTTAACAATGCAAAGCAGCTTTACAGGAATATAAAAATTCACAATAGAAATTAAAGAGATGTATTCGTCATGAGCAAGCCAGAGGTGACCGTTATGAGAAAAATCTCCCTGAGACAATACGAGGAAGAATCATTAAGAGGAACCTGACTCAAAGAACAACTCCTCCTCATCTGGGTGACACCAGATAATGTTTTTATAAATCATTTCCTTTCTATGACCGTACACTATAGTGTAGTCAAGTGCAATTGTGTAAACCAGAAACTTATAAATTTGAGAATCAGCAGCAGCATTAAGCAGCCTTCAAGTGCTGAGACTTCAGCCAGAAGTAGGGCATCAGAATAGATCAGACAGGATCACTGCTACCTCAGGAGTAGCATGTGTAGCTCGATAGAGACAGGATATTAGATATGATTAAGATCATTTGGATGTTATGAACAATGACTCTACAAGTAAGGGATCTGCAAGAAAACCTAGGCCAACAAAAAGAAAACATTCAAGTATCTGTGTACAGTACACAGAGTTGTTATTACAGATGGGACATTAATATAAAGTTGTGGTTTGAATTAGTTAGATGAGCTGAAAAACAAATTCCTTCTGACCGACAGCACCGAATATGGATTCATTTGGCAGGTCATGGGTTTTCCAGATGATTTTCATTTTGTCCAATTCACTTTGGCTACCTTCACTTTCTAAGCTGCACAATTCTGATGTTGTTGTTACATTTATCCAGAGCGACTTATGTTTTGTACTAGTGAGCAATTAAGGGTTGCAGACGTAGCTCAGGGGCCGAAGACCTGGGATTTGAACTCACGACCATATGATCAGCAGCCCAAACCAATTAACCGCTAAGCTACTACATCCCCACATGTTGTGCTCACATGATCTGCCTATGGTTAAGATTTGTAAAGTGACACATTTCTAAATATGTGTCACTTTACAAATCAAATAAATATGTAACTTAAGTAAATTTTGAGACAATCCATTGTAATAGAAGTCTGTGTCGTATTATTTTGTTGTGCTGCTTCTATGTGTGTTGAAAAAAAGTTACTTGATTTATGAGGTTTAGTGGTTCACAAAGTTTCTTCGTCCTACCTGTCATTCAGGGGGGTTTCTAGGGGTACTCTGATTCCCTCCCCTAAATATAAGTTGTAGGCTGATTGACAATAATAAAATGTCTAGTATAGTGTGAATGATTGTGCCCTGTGATGGGTTGCACCACATCTTGACTGGGATAAACTCCAGGTTCCTGCAACCCTGTGAAGGACGTATGGTACAGAAGATGAATGGATGGTGTTCGTGTTCATACATGACCAATCAATTTTTTATTTGAAAAGTTTGCAGTTTCCTGTGCACATGATTCTGAAGGGAAAAAAAAAAGTCTGGGTCACAGGAAGTCAGAAAAATGGATGTCTCACTTGAACCTGGTTATATGAATATAGCCTTTGATACAGTACATACACATATCAGAACAAAAGAACAGACCATCACACCCATATTTGGTTCTTCCCCAAACGGTTGGAATAACACAATTTTCTAAAATATTTTTGTCTGCTTTAGCATTACAATTTCTCTTTACTAAATCTAAGAGGTAGTGGGTAGCACGTTCGCCTCACACCTCCAGGGTCGGGGTTCGATTCCCACCTCCACCTTGTGTGTGCGGAGTTTGCATGTTCTCCCCGTGCCTCGGGGGTTTCCTCCGGGTACTCCGGTTTCCTCCCCGGTCCAAAAGACATGCATGGTAGGTTGATTGGCATCTCTGGAAAATTGTCCGTAGTGTGTGAGTGTGTGCCCTGTGATGGGTTGGCACTCCGTCCAGGGTGTATCCTGCCTCAATGCCCGATGACGCCTGAGATAGGCACAGGCTCCCCGTGACCCGAGAAGTTCAGATAAAGCGGTAGAAAATGAGTGAGTGAGTAAATCTAAGAGGCCCAAATCTGTTCCAGCACGATGCTGCACCTGTGCTCAAAGCAAAGTCCGTAAAGACATAATTTGCGATGTTTGCAGTAGGAGAATTCGCCACAACCTCAGTCAACACATTCAGGGTGAACTCGAACTCTGACTGTCCCCTAGACCTTCTCACCCAACATCAGTGCCTAACCTCTAGCGTTCTTGGACTGGATATGTTCCTCAATCAAGGTCTATTTCTGTGTTCTCACTTAACCACACACTGAGAAGAACACTGAGAATGTAAACCCATTAAGATGTAATAGAAACAAATCAATGTTGTATGTAAAAGCAGCATTATGGAGTTTCCTCCACTGATTAACTGATGATCGCTTGAGCCCTGGTTACTGTATATAGGTTCTTTGGTGTTCTCTCACCTTTGGATAACATGCCAGTAAATAAATTGGCTAATTTAAACTGACTCTTCAGCATCGAACTAGCATTCCATCCAGGGTGTGTTCACACATCACACCTGTCGTTCCCGGGATAGGATCTTACATACTGCAGCTTTAACCAGTCTCTCATTTACTAGTAAACAGTATAAGTTCTTTGAATCTTTAGTCTTTGTTTCCTACATATTGAGATGTTTTACTAAACGTTTTGTCTCTTTAATAATCAAATGTATTTTGTCTTTTTAATCATTTCAATTTACACTTGAGGGAAACTTAAATAATTCACAAAAGATGAACAATATAGGAGAATGCTAACTGCTACACTAGATACACTCTTGAGAAAAAGGCAATCATGCAAAGAAATATTTGTTTTCGCTACCATTTTTCGTCACTTGGGGCGCTGTGTCTCTAACACGGAAGTAGGAATGAACGCTGGAAAACCGGAAGTGTGGAACCTGCGGGAACGCTTTCCAACCTGGCGTAGATTTTGTTAACCCACCTACATTATATAAACCCGCCCTTTTTTGCTCGTCTCTGCTGTCCAACCAATAATATTCTAATGCGTTGGCACTTGTAGCCAATAGTAATGCGTATACTCGGCAATCTACGTGTCAATCATAGCGCAGGGGGCGGGCTCACTTGAATACGGGTGAGAAAAAAAAGAACACCTCTCGTCAAGGCTTCGACCATTTTCAGCGTTCAGTGGTTACAACCCAGTCTGATTTTCTTTTTGCTTTTGCACAGTTTGGAAGTTAACTGCAGAAAAAAAGGTGAGTTTAAACACAACTGAAGGATAAGTGGTAGTATTTTGGGATGGAAGATAACGTGATACAGAGTAGATATTATTCGGATATTATTTTTTCTACACAGAGAAACAGAGCAGGAAATAAATGTTTCATTAAATATGTCTCTGTGCCTGAGTTTCATTAGTTTGCTAATTAGTAGCTAATGTGGAGTAAAAATATCACCTGTTTGTAAGAGTAATATGTCTTAAATATCATGTTGCTGATTTTAAATCAATCATTTAATGGTTTGGGGTGTTTTTGGTTTTTTTTGGCTTTAATCTAGTGCTCATCGTTTTAAATGAATAAAATATATATATACTAAAATAAATTAATTCTAGCAAAATAAAATCTATTTATTTATTTAATTAATTTATTGATTTATTATATTTGTCCAGGTTTTAGCTAGATTTAAAAACCCCTCATCAGCCCCCTTTTTCTAGAGACTTTTATTAATGAAGACAAATAAGAGAATTTCTGTCTTTTATGCAAATTAAATGCAAATGGACGCTTATGAATTATCCAGTAAACAAAAAGAGGTAAAACAATGTAGTAGAAGGTTGTGTATGTTTGTGTTTGGCTGAAATAACAGTTTACTTGCAGGCCTTAAAAACACTCCTGGAAATTGTGCACTTTGGGGTGTGGTTTAGGACAGTAATAAAATTAATAGTGTAAAGAAGGAAAAAGAAAAAGTCTGTTCATTTATTGTGTAGTTTATTACACCTTTATTTAATGGAAGTGAGATTAGTTTACATGATTCTAGATGTTCAGGTGCTCTGTGTAGATCAGGGGATTTTTTTGATTAAACACTTGTTAAGTTTAGGATTTCATATTATTAACACTTTTTATAATATTCGGACTGTTTAGCACTAAACCACAAATGTAGGCATTATTTTTGTCTGTGATTTAAAATTAGGTCTGTTTCATAAGTCAACATAAAGCTCTGGAGTGTTTTAATGTCATGTTATTATCAATGTTTTTATTTATTTATTTATTTATTTATTTTATTTTTTGTAAGGAATTAACCTCAAAATCATACAGTTGTCAGAAACATGTTTACCATTTGAAAAGTTTTATTTTTATTTTATTGTTTTATAAAAATATTTTCTTAATAACAGTGTGTCCCAAATTGTAAGTAGCTACTGAGGTTTACGTTTATCTCAAATACTGAACGCACAATGCTGGAGCAATAAGTGCGAATGAAACCCGGTCAGGTTTTCAAGAAAATAAACAACAGGATAACAGAAGTCCTGTTCACACCACGATGGTGATGTTTTCCTTTTCCATAACAGCTGCTTGTCAGTGCTATCAATTATTCATTTATTCAACAACGGCTCATGTATTTTGTACATTTGAGGTTAAGATCGTTCAAGTATTTCGCTAGTTCCTTTTATCGCTAAAGTGATGGACGTAAAAACAACACCCCAGGTCACGTTTCTGAGAATTCGCAAAGAGTAACGCAGTCTGTTCTGAAGATTTGTTATGAAAAGAGTTAACACTGGAGAGTCCTTCCAAAATCACAGAAAACTTTGAAAACACATTATCATTGATGGTACTTTTGATCTGATGTTGAATCTTATTTGGAAAAGTGTGTTAATAATATCAAACCCTAACGTACAGTTTTTTCAGCTATATGCTCTTGAAGGCCCCCCTCCATGTTTAACATTGCACAATCAGATTGTATTATTTATTTATTTATTTATTTATTTATTTATTTATTTATTTATTTATTGTGGGGTTTGGATTATGATCCTGTTTACAGTTGATTGTTTAATGTGTCTTTTGAATCAGATGTGTATCCAGAAACGAGTAATTTACTCGAAGCAAAAAAAAAAGGGGTAACTGCACACAGGAAGCAATAAAAATATTTCCATCTTGATCAGTCGAACCACATCAGAAGGTCTGAGACACATTTCAAGCAGATGTTGAACAAGCTTACAGCCAAGCTGAGCTTTCAAAGCTTTACATGCTCTAGAGTTGTCATCTCTATCACTGACCTTCAAATAAATCCCAATATTCAGTGTTCTAGAACAGCTTAATTATCATATTTATTTGCAGATGAAGAAAATCTGCTCAAGAGACAGAGACAAATATTCCTCGTTCCTTCAAAATATTTAATATACTGTGTGTGTGTGTGTGTGTGTTGCAGATGTGGAAAGCAGCAGCTGGTCACTCTCTCTCCGTTAACGTTGACGAAGGTAACGACGACTGGGAGACGGATCCTGACTTTGAGGTAAGAAAAGACGGCTTTTCTCGTTTCTTTTCAGTGTGGAATAAATCAGAGACGCCTTCTTTCAGAATAATTACCCACTGTTCTTACTGGTGCGATGTTGTTCCTGTCCCAAACTCCATTCCTTTTATTAATTATAGAATAACTTGAGTTTCTTTGAATACTGTTGTGCTTCTCCAAAACGAATCAGTTCCTGTTATCACTTTCATTAGAGCAGCTATAAGCAGTTGTTCCCTCAACAGTCTCACTTTTCCCACCCTCTTTCACTTGTTTTAAAAAATAAATAAATAAACACAACCTGTGTGAAACCAGCACAGACTTCTCTTTCTGGGCCGGAAACGTTGGATGTTTGAAAGTATTGGCACCCGAGCCTGCTTCCATAAATGTCAAATATGAAATAAATGTCTTGACATATAGTTGTGCTCAAAAGTTTGCATACCTTGGGAGAATTTCGTTTATTTCTCCTAAGACTCATAATAACATGTAAGGCATAACAAAATGGTGCAATCATCGAACAAAACACAACACATAATGCCTGTTCAAAAGTTTGCACACCTTTAATGTCATTTATTGGCACCTTTAGCATTAATAATATCATGCATTCTTTTGTAATAATTGTGCATGAGGTTCTGAGTTCTCTCAGGTGGTGTAGCTGCACATTCTTCTTAGCAAAATGCCTTCCGTTCCTGTAAAGTTTCTGGTTGTCTTGCTCAGGCACAAACGTTTGAGATCTCCCCAAAGTATCTCAATGCAATTGAAGTCAGGAGACTGTGATGTCCACAACCTTTACCTTTTTCTGCTCTAGCCACTGGAGGGCCAACCTTGCCTTGTGCTTTGGATCATTGTCATGCTGGAACATCCAGGAGTGTCCCATGCACAGAATGTAAATTGTCTGCCAGTATTTTCTGATAAAATGCTGCATTCATCTTGCCATCAATTTTTACTAACTTCCCTGTTCCACTGGAGCTCATACAGCCCCAAAACATAAGAGATCCATCACCATGCTTTACATTGGGGATGGTGTACCATTTACCCTAGGCCTTATTGACTCCTCTCCAAACATAGCATTTATGGTTGTGACTATAAAGTTCAATTTTGGTCTCATCACTCCAAATGACTGCTCTAGAAGGTGTGAGGCTTGTCTAGGTGCTGTCTAGCATACTAAAAGTGGGCCTTGTTGTGGCATGAGCACAGTAACTGCTTTCTCCTGGCAACTCAACCATGCAGGTCATTTGTGTTCAAGTGCCTCCTTATTGTGATACTCGAAACAACAGCACCACTTTTTTCCAGAGCAGCCTGTATTACTCTGGAATTTGTTTGTGGGTTTTTCTTTGCATCCTGACTAGCATTTTCAAGTGTTGAGATCTTTTTATACCCTTTTCCTGCTATATAAAGTTCCTCTACCTTATTACGCAGGTCCCTTGGCAGTTCTTTTGTCATCCTAATGGTGCAGTATCCATTGAAGTCAGTGCATCACTTCATGAGCTGAGCAACTCGCTGACTATTTATGCACAGACACTAATTACAATTACAATGAGTCACATGTGTGGAAACTTCCCTTTAATAGCAATTTAAACCTCTGTGTGTCAACCTGTGTGGTTATAATGTGGCCAAACATTCAAGGATGTGGAAACTTTTGAGCACAACTGTAGAAGCACACACACGTGCACACACACAGAGCCATGTCGGTGTCACCACTGTTTTTTCTTGCCCCCGTCACCTCTGGCTTGCTCATTAGGGATAAATGTTAGAGATGTATAGTATTTTAAATTCATATTCACAAGGTCAATTATCCAAATAAATCTAAGAGCTACAACAACGATAACAAGCTACTAACATTTTGCAAAAGTTGGTTGAGAAGTTTCCGAAAATTCCTGTAAGGAAACATAGTGACCATTGATGTGTCTTAGTTTTTGTGGGATTTATTTTTTTAATGTGCAAACCGTGTAGCGCACCAGAAAGATTCTGTCATCGAGACGGAACTTTAACTGGCCGGCTCTCCGATCGGCGCCCTCACTAGTGAACTAGGGAGCCGATTGAGACGCACCCAATGAATGTGGTGCGAATCATTTCACAAGGGGGCATGAACATGCGTGCATGTTGGGGCATGCCTGCGTGTCGGGGCATGGACATGTTACACTAATGTAGGCTCACATGGCTCACCTGACTCTGCAGTTTACCTCCTGCTGGGACGTTGTGCAACAAGTACCAAATTACTATAGAAAACAAATAGCAGATTGTGTGTGGCCCAAGGTCATCCTCATGTGGCTCAGGATACAGTGTGTAAAATCTCAAGCTCTTATATACAGTCATTAGCTAGCCTTTCTCTAGCTTTACTCAGCTCTCTAGCATGAGTTCTAAAGCAACACTAAAGGTATTTAAATGAAAATAACAAGTCGAATCATGACCTAGCCTACCCAGGAGTCTTACACAATGGTGATCAGTATGGGCTCGTGTACTATAATTTGTTTAATAATTTAACACATTACAGCACATTTGGCTAATGCAATCTTATAGAAAGTTTGTTTATTATATAACCCTATCTATTATAAAAACTTTAACAGTGCTTATAACCCTTAAATGAAATCTTCAACTATGCATTTAAGTATCTTATCGTATCATATTCACCAAGATTCAGTCTGACCTGCATACAGGAACAAGGTTAGTGTGTTGATGGCTACATTAACTTGTTGGCGGAAGATGAGGATGGCGACGATAAAGACTCTGACTTTGACTGTCGATCGCTAGTATGACTGAGAGCAAGGCATCTCACAAGGCGAGGGAACAATGCGTTGTCCCAATAAGATTTATATATAAAAAAATTATAAATATTAAATATAAATAAATAAATAAATCTTATATAAAAGTGATATTTGGTTAGACGATTATTTATAGCTTTGGCTGTTTCGAGATTTTCGTCATGTCTTCTTGGTTTCATCATCAACCCCAAACCATGTGGAAAAATGTGTTATGGTTTGAAGAGTCCAATACTAAAAGGTGTGTGTTATCACAAAAAAAAAACAAAAAAAACAACAGAAGAAACAACCCAAAACATCAGTAAAAGAACACCATTCCCACAGGGCAGCATGGTGGTGGTAGCATCATGCTTTAGAGCTCAGACCTGGGGCTTTTATCAAGATTCAGGGAATCATGAATAGCTGCAAATTCCAGTGGATTTTTAGTGTAAAATCTTCAGCTCTCTGCTATTAAGCTGGAGAGGAAAAGAATTTTCACCTTTCAGCATGACTATGTCCCAAAGCACACATCCAAATCAACAAAACAATGAAGCAACCAGAACCAGGACATTTCTACTGTCCTTCCTGTAGACTTATATTAATTAATTAATTGATTAATTAATTGATTAATTAGTTACTTAATTAAACATGGCCTGTGTTTTTCTTTTTGTGCAGAATGATGTGACTGAGAAAGAGCAGAGATGGGGAGCAAAAACAGTGGTGGGCTCCGGACATCAGGAGCACATCAAGTGAGTCAGTTACTGTCAAAAGAGTTCTACAGTACCTTTTCCTCTAATCTTAGTGTTTATTTATTTTCAACGTATGCGATCAATTAATGTATTCAAATCTCTTGTTTTCTTATTTACGTGATGCATTTTTAAATACTACAGCGTAACACACATTTATGTGTACTACTACACGTCACAGTGTAGTAATACTACTTGCACTATTACATTACTATGGCGTAACACGTACGTATACAGTGTAATATCCCATATTTTTGAGTATTTACGTTCATCTTTTTGTCTTAGTTTTTTTAATATCTTGCACAATCCTTTATCTTTTGCATATATCTTCTCATTTCCTATGAACATTAAACTGTTTAAACTTTAAACATATAATTCATACTTTTATTTAATGTTTTCAAAAAAGATTGTTACTTGAAATTAAATTAGTGTAATATTTTTTGTTAATAATGAATTTAGATCTTTATCTGTAATATCTCCTTGTGTATTTAAATATACATTTTTTTGTTACTTTTTAAAAATCTGTAGTAGTTTTTTTTTTTTTTTTTTGTCACGTTACACAGACTGGACACTCGAGATGTCATTCGCATCATAGTGCTTAGAGAAGTGAACAAGCCGAGTCGAGATCCATCAGATAAACATCCATCAGTCAATAATGTACATTTTTTGAATATTTGGTATATTTCTTGCTCAATCAGCATCCACCAGCTGCGTGAGAAGGTGTCGAGCGAGCACTGTGACCTGAAACAGCGCGAGCTGGAGAACATGCCCAAAGCCTCGCATGGCTATGGGGGAAAGTTTGGTGTTCAGGAGGACCGGATGGACAAGGTGAGAGCCTTTTGTGTCTTTTCACTTCCTTTTTTCACACCTGCTGTCATTTCTTCACTTCTCTTTTCAGTCTTGTTCACCCTGCTGTGAGATCACATCACATCTTTGTGATCTTCTGAGGAGCTTACAGTCGACAACAGCGACCACAGAGATTTACTGAGATTTGGGCCAAGATGTGTCATGTCACAAAGCCAGAGCGCTCAAAACATGAGTACAGCTAGCACAGTATGTGAGATGTTGTCACTGGTAGGAGTTTAACAGAACAGTCCTTCGAATGCAGTTTGGACAGTAGAAGCTTTCCGAGCAGGAAAGCATCAAAAATACTCAGGTTGCATCACAAATTTAGAAAAAAGCTGCAGGAAAATCAAGGATTTTTGGCCAGAACAATCACAAAAAAAATCGCTGGTTAATGATTCAATGCTATACAACACTACCGCCATTCTGTAATGTTTCATTATGAATATCTTACAAATGACACCGCCATACAGTCCGATTTACTGAATACATTTTCCGTTGCTCATTAGCTTTTTGGTTTCCTGTATAAATGCCCCTTAATTAAAAAACAAACCAAAAAAAAAAAAACATGCACCGATCAACTTAAGCAACATGGACATGGATGCAGTTTTACCGAGTATCAGCATGGCCGTTAGTACCTATCTGTTCGTATCTATGGCTAATGTTCAGTTTAACCACTCGAAGTCTTTTGTGAACTTGCTTTCTCTGTGTACATAAAGAGTGTGGTATTTCTGATATGATCCATTTATTTTGGTTCCACTCACTTTATAGCATGCTGGCTAGCTAATTCAGATAGTTTTGTACGTTCCTGGGCTTCTTTATTTTAAGTCAAAGGTTTTCCATATCCAGGGATAATGCGGCGAACTCTGCCAGACTAAAGCAGAACGATTGACACGTATGGTGAAACGTCCCACGGTGGTTATAGGAAATATAGGCTCTCTTGGAACGATGCTTGACCAAACAAAATAATGAATGAGAACTAACTGTTGTATAATGCCCCAATACCACCGAGGCAGTTTGAGTGCTGGTTCGGAGCCAGAGCCTAATTTAGAACCAGTTTCTGTTTCGACAGCCAAAGCACCAGCTCTGAACCAGGAAAAGTGGTTCTTAAGTAGCACCAAAACGTTGCTGGTCTAGACTTAAGAACCGCTTGCGTCAGGGGCTGTGGGTGGGGCTGTGGGCGGGGCTACTGTTAGTGCCTTTGATAATGTACCTTAAGTATACTAATGTTTAATACACTTTTACTTTACCAAAATATGATACATTATCAGCACACATGATAGTAGATAGCTACATGCTAAGGCTACCTTTTTTCTGTATTAATGATAAAATAACGTTATGTACTTTCTCGATTACAACCTCAGTTTATACAAATTACACGGAGCTGCACGTACACGTTGGATTCGCCGCGTTTGAATGCTATTGTAGGTTTACAGAGCCATGAGCATTAACAGTAAAGCAACATCCGCCATTGTTGTGTTTGTGTTTGCTGCTGCTGCGCTAACGTTGCTGGGAAACGTGACACATATACAGTGGCGTCAGACTCGCCTCTGTGACGGCTCTCTAACAGATGGAAAGGCAAGCCGGTTCTTGAGAAGGTTCGCCAGTGGAACCAACTTTGAACCAGCACCAGCGCTAGCTCTGAACCAGCACCCGGTTCTTTTTGGTGGAAAAGGGGTATAAGTGATTATATTATGTAACAGGAAGGAAGAGGAAGACTCTGCTGTGCATAGCTACACTAGAGAGCAGCATTACATCTGACTAGATATAACATCCAAAAACACAATTTGTTAAAAATTATTAGAAATTATTTTTTTTACTTTTATATTTAGCTTAGAAACCCTTTGCTAAAACCCTGTGCAAAATAGAGCCAAATTCTGATGACTCGAGCTCATTTGGTGGTATTGTGTGTACTCTGAAGCAAATCTGTCCAATTCATAAGGCAGTGTAAAGACGGACATTTTCTGGGGCACCATTTTTTGCCCAGATTTCAGGGAGCACCACATGTGGCCTTTGTGTCCTCACCATAATTCTGTAAGGCCATGGTGTCACTGGTTTGGCTGCTGATGTGAGGTCTTTCTTTCTGTCGCTCTATGAAGCATGTTATATCAGCAGGGTCTTGGCTCACTTTCTCTTTCTTTAGTTACAAATAATGGGAGAAAATAAGTGTCTGAACATACTCTTACTGGCATGGTAATATCTGTAGTGAGAGATCATATGGGTGTGAATGTCCTGACACACAGCACAGCTTCAGCAAGTAAGGGGGATGTAGTGGCCTAGTGGTTAAGGGGGACTACCGATTAGAAGGTTGAGAGGTTCCCCCAAGCTACCGGTCACACATGCACCACGCTGCCGGGCCACCGAGCTGCTACTGATGGGCCACCAAGCTGCTCCTGCTGGGCCCCTGAGCAAGGCCCTTAACCCTCAATTGCTCAATTGTATAAAAAAAAAAAGATAAAATGTAAATCGCTCTGGAGAAGGGTGTCTGCCAAATGCCACGAGTTCAGTTCAGTACTGTTTTGTTTGTATAGCGTTTATAACAAAGTACATTGTCAACAAGCAGCTTTACAGAAATGTATAAATTCCAGACCTAAATTACAAAGTGTCAGTTTATCCTTAATGAGCAAGCTAGAGGCGACAATGGTGAGGAAAATCTCCCTGAAACAATATGAGGAAGAATCCAGACTCAAAACTGAACCCATCCTTATCTGGGTGACAATGGCTAGTGTGATTATTAAGAATTCACTAATAAGTGGAGCCATCCACGGGTGTCTCTTGTATCTTTAGGCTCTTCGTGTGGAATGAATAAAAATCCAGGCTTCACAGTGATTGTATACAGTGAATAACAATCTGCTTTGGCCAGCGTACTCTGTAAATCCACACCTTTGTTTATAGTCTGACTGTAGATGAAAAGCCAGGGCCAGTGTGTGTGCAGTGCAGACAGCGACAGGGCAGTGTGTTCCCCTGATGCCCACACATTCCGAAACGAGACAATTCACACGGATGGTGTGCACAATGACTGAATTTAGAAACGTTTACTGAAGAAAAGGAAGTGTGCCATCTTCTGATCTGATGTGATCACTTGGCATTGTGGAAGTTAAGATTGCTTGACAGTGTATTCAGTCTACATCGGTCCTATTGCTTTAAGGTTCTGTGATAAAAAGCAGTGATGCAGTTGTTGCGGTGTTGGGAATACTACTCAGTCGGTTCTTGGTTCAACGCCTGGCCATGAGTAGGTCCTTGAGCAAGGTCCTTGTAATTGTATCTGATCTCACATTAGATAAACGCGTGAACCAAAGCAGAAATAACGGCGTTGTAGATCTCTTAACATCTGAAGAGAACACACATTAGAGTCAAAAATGAAACCCGGCGCTTGGACATGTACCCTGAAATGTTAGTTTGGCTCCATTCATTAACGTGAGTTTGCTTGATACTGCAGTTCCTTTTATACAGCTTGTTCTCTGTGGAGTTCTTTTTTTCATCAGGATAGTAAAACAAATGTAAAAACCCTCTAATACAGTATGGATTATTTGAATAAATAAACAAGTTCTCAGCTTATTCATTGTTTGTCTAAAAGCACCACGACCTCCACATTGAGACCGCTGAGTGTACTGAAATCGGTTAATGTTTGTGTTCATGTGTTAAACGTGTGCTTGCAGTCGGCTGTGGGTCACGAGTATCAGAGTAAACTGTCGAAGCACTGCTCCCAAACAGACACGTCTAAAGGCTTCGGTGGGAAATTTGGTGTTCAGAGTGACCGCGTGGACCAGGTATACTTTTCCTCATCATTTCAATATTAAAATAGGTTTCTTTTTTATGTTTATACTTGTTCATAATTATTAGAATGCCTTTTCCATAATGTCTGTAGAGCCTGTTAAACAAATTGTTGTAACTGCTCCTTGTATTTGCTTATCAACATTTCTTTATGTGCTTAAGGCTTTTGCTTTGCATGGTACTGTACGTCTTTGGGAAGTCAATGACTTTTATTTATTTATTTATTCATTTGAATCCACTCTCAAACCAGTCTGCTGTAGGGTTCGAGTATGCTGGGAAAACAGAGAAACATGCCTCACAGAAAGGTGAATCTCACTCCTTTCCTCTTTTCACTATTCTGCTTCATGCTTCGTGAATTCTATACACACACACACACACACACACTTTTGTGCACGATTGCATTTATGACTTCTAGACAGGTGACAAATTAGAGGAAAAGACAGACTCTGGAACTGTAGTGGAGCGATGAACACTATACCTCCAAACAATATTCTCTTGTGTTTTATCATACTCGCATACTAAGCTATTCAGTAAGCCCTGTGTAATGGGAACCCTGTCCTCCTGGAAGAGAGCAGGAGAGAGACGTTTCATCATGGGGTAAAGGAGAGCAGTCAGAAGAACACTGACACTCCTGTCTGAGAGGACATTAGCTTTCTATGCACTAGCATATCTTCGCTATATATAATCAATTATTTGAAATCGAAGTCATATTTGTCTGTCATATTGCTTGTTGTAAATTTTTAAATTTAAATGGCATATGTAAGGAATTACATGCTGTAGGGTATAATAGACAGATGTATAATACTAAAAGAAATAAGACTGGATTTTTTGCAATTTAATCTTCACACCACGTGAGCCTCATATAGGCAGATAAAACTATCACATAACTGAACGAGCTTTAACGAAAGCATGAGTGAAAAATGTTGTTTTCGGTGTACACTTTAAAGTTCAGTCAGTATGTAGTAACATACCAGCTTTAGTAGTGTGAACTTCAATACTATAATATTCACTCCTGCAAGAACGTGCAGGTGTAACGTCAGTGTGATAAAGTGCACAGTAAGTGTGTGTGTCTGAATGTGTGTGTTTGTGCGCGCACCTGTGTGTGTGTGCTCTCTCAGCCTATATGATGAGCTGGTTGTTTGACACCATCTTGTTGTTTGTAATGGATCAAGTGGTTGCATTTGGAAAGCCTCCAGCGCACCGCTGCTCTTCTGTCAGATGCCTGTGTTTTAAACTCTGCATGCTGCTCTGTAATGTCTGTTGCTTTTCCCCCCTACAACCCCCATGCTCGCCTTGATTGGCTGCTGCGGGGTGTGTGTGTGTTTGTGTGTGTCCCAGATTACACCACTGGTTTTGGGGGCCGCTATGGTGTTCAGACCGATCGTGTGGACGACAGTGCTGTAGGCTTTGATTATCAGGGAAAAACAGAGAAACACGAATCTCAGAAAGGTTTGTTTTCCGGTTTCCCATGATCCTCTGATGCCGATGGCTAATTATTTTCTTTTGGGTTTTTTTTTCTCGGGATATACTGTTGTTGTTATTGTTTATGTAATTTGACAGTGATCATGCTTAGCTCAGTTAACTGATTTAACATATTTCCTGAGATTGGAGCTTGCTGTTCGCATACAAACAGAACTCCCAGTGGTGTAAACAGCAGTCCTTTTAAATGTTATATGCTGTTTGCTTTACTGTTGCTTCTATGTTTGTTTATCTGCAGATTACGCTAAAGGATTCGGTGGGAAATATGGAGTGGAAACGGATAAAGTGGACAAAAGTGCAGTGGGCTTTGAGTATCAGGGCAAAACGGAGAAACACGAGTCACAGAAAGGTTTGTGATGCATGTAGCATCCCCAAACCCACTGTACACAACATATATATACTATATATACTAACTGTTACCACATGTACCTAAATCAGCTGTGGCTTAGCAGAGCTTGTCCCTCTGACCCTGTGCTCTGTGCTTGTGAAGCACGTATTTCAGCACGGTGTCTCCCCTCTATTTTATTATAATTCCACTACTATTCTTATTTTCCTTATTCGTCTGTGCCTTAACCCTGAGAGAATTCTGGTCCCATGCCTTCCACTAGTCTTCATTTAATAATCTTTTTTCATTTTTCTTCATCATTCCTGCGCTTGAAATCTGTTGGATCTGCTCTCCAGACTACGTGAAGGGCTTTGGAGGAAAGTTCGGCGTGCAGACGGACCGCGTGGACAAATCCGCTGTTGGATGGGATCATCAGGAGAAACTGCAGCTTCATGAGTCTCAGAAAGGTAACACACACTTTCACTGAATTCTGTTTCAGAAAGAAAGAAAGCTGTACTGAATTGGAGTAAACTGCAACAAGAGTGTGTGTGGGTGTGATCTCTTAACCTTGTAAATAAAATCCCACTTCTCTTATAAAGATCCACTGGATTCCTAAATAGCTCACACTGGGCCACTAGAAAGTAGTGTGAACTTTTAAATATGATGTTATGAACTTGCATGTAAATATCAGCTAACGTACTATTAATAATCAGAATAATGTACTATAACTGCCTGAACTTGTGTCAAGCCATTTTTGTTGAGACCTCAGTAAAGTGTATGCTGAATATATGAACGTGGTTTAAGGAATAAAACTGCGATAGGAAAGTAATCTGCAACAGCAGGGTGGTAAGAAGAATACCAGCCACTACAATGCCCAAATTCTTCTTCTTGTTTTTATCCTCTTCATATGTGCATGTTTTTATTCCACTCTCTAGCAGGCTAATTGGTTGGTAATGATCCATTTTTAGCAGCACATCTCTAATTTAAAGTGACGACTACGCAAATATTAAACTCAAGCCACATCCTTTTGGTTTGATTGCTCTGTGTGTAAATGTTTTAATGCTATTTCCAGGCTGTCCTCAGGTCTTAAATTTTATACCACCAACCATTCGAAATTGAATGATGCAAAGGTTTTTATTTGAGATACTTTCTGAAAAGCGTTTCACTGCCTGATACCTGCTGACCCTCTGATGGAATATTGGTGTTTATTTACATGTCGCTGCTTTGACGTTGGTGTTTCAGCTGTTGCCTGTGGTGTCCTCCTGGGGGACGGGGTTTCTTTTTTCCTGCTTGGTGTCCTGTCTGTTTTTTGTCTGTCTGTCTGTCACATCTTGCCATGTGTCTGTGTTTCTGTGTCTTTGCAGATTATAAGCGTGGGTTTGGAGGGAAATACGGGGTGGAGGTTGAAAAGCAGGATCAATGCGCACTTGGCTATGACTACAAAGGGAGTCTGGCTAAGCACGAATCCCAACAAGGCATAAGTCTTTGACCTTTTTGCTCGCAAACCCCTTTGCTCTGCTGTCTCTTTTGTCTGAGAGACACCCACTTTGTTGTATAGAAAAATTCAGGCTTATGTGAATAGTGTACTTTTTAAAAATCAAGCTTCCTGATATTGTCCCTGGTCAAAAAGGGCGGAGCTTAGGTTCAAATCGATCGGATAATTGTTTCTGAAATAGCTTTTTACTCAAATGAACTTACTTAATGTTAAGTATTCAGCTTGATTTGACAAGATTCTAAGTATTCACCATGAAACACTTTAACATCAGAGGTTCTCAAAGTGAAGTCTGTGAGGAACAGCCCCGAAAATCCATTGGATCTGAAAATTTGCCTGTGTTCTGTCAGTGGAAAGGGCAGGAATAAAACGTATAAACACACCATGCTGTAGCTGTAGAGCAAGTGCGATACTGGTTTTATACAACAGTTCTTTCTATAAGCAAGAAATTAATAGCTACATTCCTGCCAAAATATGACTAAAGGTTCTGTTTGTTTTTATTTCCCCCTAGAGGAACTAGATTCAGCCTACAAACACTAGCTAGCTCCTACTGATTTAAACATTTCTGTTAAAATCGGTGTCCCTTCTTCCTTGTCATATTCATTGGACAAGCCTTCATTTCATGTCAAATGTTCTATTCCTGAAACATCACAAACTCTATAGTAGTAAGAAGGCAGTGAAAAATACATGGGGAACAAAGACAAGTGGAGTGATGAACACTTAAATATAGAAAATATATAGACACTCTTGGAACAACAGTCAACCAATCAGATATTAATGGAATGGAAAGAACTGTTGTATAAAATATTCCAGTCATTTGGTAGCTACTGAACATAAGCTAGTTGGCTAATGCTGTCTGGAACATTGCTCCCAAGCCCAGGTTTCTTATTGGTTCATCAGGTTTAACTTGAGCAATGCCCTTATTGACACACAGTCAGCATTAGGTATTAGATATGATCTGCATTAGATATGCTCTGCAAGACCCTTTCGCTGTAATGTCCCTGATTCTCCTTTGTGCATGCTCGGCCTCAGACCTGTGGAAACACACACATGTACACGTTTCACACACTACACACACTGTCTGTTGCTTTGCTCAGAGCAACACTCAGTCCTGTAAAACTGCCGCAGATCTTGCAGAACATGGCTGCTGAGAATGATGGTCTTCCCATATCCTTGTACGTGTTTTGCTCCTCCTCGTCTTTCCTCGATTCTTTCTCGCATCACTCACAAGCTTCCGTTATTCTCACAGGAATGTGCCATGATGCTGAGATTCAATTTCCTGATGATTTTCCCCCTGACCTGTTTTTTTTTTTTGTTTGCTATAGATTACTCTAAAGGGTTTGGAGGCAAATATGGAGTGCAGAAGGACCGAATGGACAAGGTGTGAATCCTGCTCTTATAATCCACTTCCTAGATGAGTATCCCTGAGCTATGAGCTGATGACTGAAATGTTTCTTTGTGTGCACGTGTCTTCAGAGTGCAGGAACGTTCGATGAAGTCGAGAAACCTACCACTGCTTACCAGAAGACCAAACCACACGAAGCAGGTAAGAACACTGTAACTGCTAAGTGAAGCTTATGAACTCCTGGTTTGCATTGTGCAAGACTTTGTGTATATACCTAAAGTTATCTTATATGCCTTTCACCCACAATTTGTGTTAATCTGTGGTATTTTCCACTAAAATAATGTCCCAAAATATTGTGTAATGACCTGAAAACAATAATCACGTGTAGCAAGCAAGGTATTCGTCGTCTTTGTTTTTAACCACAGTCTTCTTTAAACCTGCTCCTTCTCTTATGGATCAAATGAAACTGTTTATAGATTTATAGTTTTAAAAGTATTGAGTGTAAATGTTTTGGGTTTTTTTTAATTCACAGAAACCTAAATAAACCAGTAGATGAATGAATGAATGTGTGCCATATACACATTGTGTTCAGACAGGTGTTAATGAACGTGGGATTCCCGTGTCAGTGAATCTCTCTCTCTGTAAACACATCCTCACACCCAGGTTAATTTGTTCAGTATTTCAAATCGTCCTGATTACATGATTACCAACACTTCACAATCTGTGCTCTGTTAATTCTGGATCTTAATGCAGTTACACGGTTTGAACAGCAGAGGTCCCAATTTGTGAAAACCCAAATTCCAATTTCAATTCAGTTTTTTCACAAATACAATCATACACATTATGACCTGCATTATGAAGTGCTTTACATTATGAAGTGCTTTACCGGCTGCCCATTTTGTTCAAAATATAGAGTCAAAATAAAAAGTAAAAAAAATAGGACTTGTAATTCACTGATCAGTTTTCATCGTTCAAATTTTGAAATTTCATTCAAAAATATTGAGTTATAAAGCCAGTATTGTGAATTGAATCAAATCATGAGTGTGGTGACACAAAAGGTGTCTCATGCAGGGTTCGGAACAGCAGCAGTTGTTGTTGCAGCACAGCCAGTCATCATTCAGAGATGGATGATGGTGCTAAAACCATTAAGAGCTCGAAAAATTAATAAAATAGAAATAAAAATTCAGTGTTCGGTTTTCTGAATCATTATCCTCTGATTGTGTACATATGCGACTGGTTTCAGCCGGCAGAGCAACGGGAAGCATCAAAGCTCGTTTTGAGAATCTGGCCAAGCAGAACGAGGAGGAGGACAAGAAACGCGTGCAGGAGGAGAGAGCCAGGCGAGAAGCCAAGGAGAAGCAGGAGCAAGAGGAAGCTCGGAGAAAGGCAGAGGTATGTGAGTGTGTGTTTGTGCGTCTGTCTGTGTGTGTGCGCGTGCGGGCGCGTCTGTGTGCGCGTCTGTGTGCGCGTCTGTGTGCGCGTCTGTGTGCGCGTCTGTGTGCGCGTCTGTGTGCGCGTCTGTGTGTGCGTGTGTGTGTTTTGATCCTGCACATCTAAACATGTGATCCCTGGTTCACTTTAGGTGAGCTCCAAAGCTAAAGAGCCTTCCCCACAGCCCAGCCCCACCTCCACCACTCAAACCTACCAGGTAACTCTTTAAGTGTAAAAACTGCTACTTCACTACACCATTTAGAGTGACTGTTATTAAGGGTTTAATGCACGCATATGTGTGTGTATGACTGTCAGAGTGTGTATGTATGTATGTATGAGTGTTGTGTGTGTGTGTGTGTGTGTGTGAGCACATCTTTCTGTGTGTGTTTTGATCCTGCACATCTAAGCATGTGATCCCTGGTTCACTTTAGGTGAGCTCCAAAGCTAAAGAGCCTTCCCCACAGCCCAGCCCCACCTCCACCACTCAGACCTACCAGGTAACTCTAAGTGTAATAACTGCTACTTCACTACACCATTTAGAGTGACTGTTATTAAGGGCTTTCTTTATTTGTTAACACGAGTGTGATTTAGGCTGCTTGCTTTCAGCTACTACTCCTCGGACACACCGAGCGCACACAGTTACACCTAGTAGTAATTCAGCTGTGTTCTTTTTTTCCTTCAGTATGAGACTCCTGATAGCCACCAGAAGGCAGAGGAGCCTGAGGAGCCAGTTTATGAGGTAGAACCGAGGTCAAAGCAGGAGGACCTCTACCAGAACCTGGACCAGGATGACTACCAGGCCACAGGTAACCTTCACAAACTCTTTCAGAACTCAACAAAGTTCACTGAGACTCATGAATCAACAAAGAGTCACATGACAGATTTATTTCACTACCCACTAACATTTCTGTTATTAGAACAGGGAAATTGTAGTGTGCTGAATTTGTGGATGGAGATGATATTATTTTTGAGACTTTCCTTATGCCTTTATTGTGTGTTCTATCTATATTGTGTGTGTATAGACACTCAGTCTTATGACTATGGTGAGGACCTGGGAGTGACTGCTGTGGCTCTGTATGACTATCAAGCTGGTGAGTGAAACAACAGACAGTCATTTTTCTCTTTGCCCCAGACGTAGCTAGTCATGCTTGATATCTGGTACAAAGCTAATGGCTAATCATTAAGTCTAACCATACTGTATCTGAGTTTCATCACACTTAAACTGATCATCGTGAAGCAGTAACAGCTATGCTACTGAAACTACTCGGGTTAATCACGTCAGTATGTGGCGTGATATTCCGTAACCCAGGCTTCTGTTCTCATCATCTGACCTACGTTTTGTTACTTAACAGTAGATTGTGATACAAGAAGTGTGACGTTCAAAGCTAGAATCGTTACAGTGTCTGATATTGAGTTCAGCATTTTATCGCATTCTTGTGTCAAATAAAAGAGAAGTTTATTTTAAAAAAACGGGTAGAAAGCTGCACTTTGATATATTTTTTTTTATTTGTATTTACATAAAAATTTCTTTCATATATGTCTGTCTATCGTTTTTTTTTCTTTTTTTTTCTTCATATTTATAGCCGGTGATGACGAGATCTCCTTCGACCCGGATGACATCATCACCAACATTGAGATGATTGACGAGGGCTGGTGGAGGGGCGTGTGCAGGGGGGCTTACGGACTTTTCCCAGCCAATTACGTTGAAGTCCGGCAGTAAGCCCCGCCCATCGGCCGTGCCCACCTCCCTGGAGGAGAGGGGATCTCCTTTGCACATCCTTCCATTCGTATCCCTTCATTTTTCCTTCGCCACTTCGCAGTGCTTTAGGCATTCTCAGGTCTTTCTCCTCTCTTCCTACTTTATTCCTTCCCTTTTCTTTGCCCCAGAATAAGCCATTCTGTGTCACTCTTCCCTGAGCAAAATCTTCCATTTATCACACTTTCTTCTCCTCTTTGTTCCTTTTAACATTTAACACTAGAGTAATAACTAGTCTGTATCCATAACGATACAGACATGTAACATAAGAGAGCTACAGA
The DNA here is from genome assembly GCF_022655615.1 of Tachysurus fulvidraco. NCBI lineage: Eukaryota > Metazoa > Chordata > Actinopteri > Siluriformes > Bagridae > Tachysurus > Tachysurus fulvidraco. The sequence goes on from NC_062530.1 coordinate 9,961,335, forward strand.
GTTAAAATCTTGGCTTTGGGTTTTATTGATTGTGCACATGAGGGTGAAATGCAAGCGTGTAAATGGCTATGATTGCTAACGGGTGGTGTGTTTAGGAAAGGGTTGGTGGAAGATTTGGTGATGAACCAAAGAATGATGTTGTACTCGCATGCTTTGCATTTTAATGGAGGGGCAAATGTATGGATTTGAATTCCTTTAAAAAGTTTCGTGACGTTAATGCAATCTTTTTATGGGTTTGGACTGTATGGATTTGTGCCCATTACCACTTTGCGTATGTAGTTTTGCCAGTTTAGAGCTTGTTTCAGCTCTGATCTCTCATCTCTCTTTTTAAATACATTAACAGCACCAGATTGTAAATGTAATTATGAACTTGTGTGATTACAAAAATGCTTACATTTTTTTTTCTGTTTAGCTGTCTTTACATGGCCTGAGACACTCTGCAAATCCTTTCACGTGACGTGAATCTGTAGCTTCTTATCTTGACCTGCTCGACGTTGGCAACACTAATAGAAAATAAATAAATAAATGTACGATGTGACCAAAAAGCTATAACACTAAAATATACTATAACTTTACTGGCATGCAATAACCAAACTGCTACCAGGTGAATTTGGTTCTTTCCAGCTGTTATGGTGAAAAAAATAAAGAAAGAAATATTTTGTTTTGTGAAATATGTATAGACTCTGAGCAGGAAGAGAAATCTTTCTGTGCATCCTGGGCATGCAGTGTTTTTGGTTTTTGTCCTTGTTGATGTACTTGTGGTTTGTAACTCGGAGCCTCTGCGTTGTTTTCTTCCTGACCAACACCATGTTGAGAGGTTTTATGTCTGTTTCTGCTGGATTGAGTGCACTTTTGACTTGAACGTGGCCTAATATTGGCGGTGTCCCAGAAGTGAAACCTGAAAAGAATAATGATCATCAAGATATCTTGGTGAATTACCATTTGGGACATCCTATAAGATGAATTCTTATGAATTCCAGTGTTCGAAACAGTGCGGATATCGATATATAGCTTGATCTTATCTGATATGTAACAGCTTTCCTGGTGCAGTAATTCATAAAATGATGCATCCATGGCCAAGTAGCAACAGCTAAGTGTTTGGGTTTGGGGTTTTATAAAAAAAAGTGACCTTCTCAGATCTATTATTTTTATCTGTATCTTGCTGGCTTACCTCTCATTACATGCCTGTTTTTTTTTTTGTATGAAACGAAATTTCAGTTAATAAAAACATGGATAGTTAAAATGCCCAGCTGAAATTGTTTCTTCCCGTACACATACTTCTTTACCATTTGCGTGTGCTTAATGTATGCAGAGAAAAAAAATACAAGGTTAATTGAAAAAAAGCTTGATTGTTTTCCTCTTCCTCCAACTGCATTTTTGAGTATTTCTTTTCCTCTATGAACTATGCATTGTCAATTACCAAACCATTGAGTGATCTATATTCTCTGCAGCTCCTTGTTTCAGGCTAGAATGTGGCTCAGGCCCCTCAATCTAAACAGCTATTTCCAAAAATAGTTGGTAGTCACAAAAGCCTAAGTCCTGTGATGACTGACAAACACAATGTAAAAGATTAGAATCAACAAACTGGCAAACAGACATGTGATCCATGTGCTGAGACCTGTATCATGCTGAGGCTTGTACTTTCTAGCAGAGCCATTCTTATAGGTCAGTCATCTGTCATGTCCCTAAAGCTGATGAGCTACCAGTTGAGCTGGCACTTTGACTGCTACCGTCACTCACAGATGACAGCCAGCTGTGACATCCACTGTATAAAAGATGGGCTTTTTAGTAGGGCTGAAAAGTGCAGTATAACCCAGAACATCAAATCACTTCACTTTCTTGCAGGGCACCTATTTATCGGTGCGAAGACTTTGCCACCATTTAGGGTGAATCAGACCTCATAACCCGTGTTCTGTTGAACACAGATACTGATGCCCAGGTATGAGTTGCTCCAGTGAAAACGAACACTGTTGCGTTGAACATGGAACGGACTGGCAACACTTTATCATTGGAACAACCATTCCGGTCTGTAAAAGTTGTTCCCCTTCCAGCTCACTACTGGTGGAGGGGAACCTGGGCCAGGTTAAGGCATGTGAGGGCACCAGTCCCAGGCCTACAGCAGAACAATACTATTGGGGATGATAATGGGCAGGTTGGTAATTCCCCTAGTCATGCTGCAATTGGGTGCATTCCAGATACAGGTATATCTTGTGACTGGACCACACACCACCCAGAATGAAATGCCTAAGTGTCTTAATGAAAGAAGGCCAAATAATCATGTACTGATATCACAGGGGCTTTGCTAATATGAATGTTGTTGGAAGCACTGCCTATTTGAAAATAGTTAACCACTATGGACACTTCACTTGCAGGGTATACTACCTTTGCAATACAGACTACTATATTGGTAACAGTGCCTGCTTGTGACCCCAAGATTGGTTTACAAGACCCTGCTTCCTGCTGTTGCTGTCCAAACAGTCAGTAAGGTTTAGAGTTATGTCAGCCTTTGCATTACACCTCAGCACTGTAGGTGCAATCTCAGTACCGTCCCCTAGGTGGAATACTACCTCTGTCCTCAAGTCCCCTAGTGGCACAACATTTCAAGTATTTTCTGTTTGTAAAGGATGGACACCAAACCCCTAACGCAACTCTACATGGAATTCCTCTTTAGGCACTCTTTACTGCATTTACTGTAACTGGGCCATCACTATAAATTTTCTCCACATTCTACAAGGTAGTTCTCTCAGTAATATCAGGTCAGTATTAACCCCTGAATTCAGTCCTTAGGTTAGTCCTGTTTCTCATGTTATTGTAAACCACCTCAGGCAGTTCGGATGCATCGCCGGAATTCATTGTAATCCAGACTCACTGGTATTATATTGCAAATACCATTTCAAATAATGTTTGCATCACCACATGACATTGCTGCAATATATAATCCTGTAGCCACCCAGGTGAGTTCTGTTGCCGTATACATTGAGTGATGACATCATGTGACTAAACCAACATATGGTATTTATGCTTGAATTAAAGCATAAGGCTATCAAATAATAAAAAACATCTATACATACAATTTTTTTACACAAATATTCTTGGGCAGCTAGTGAACATAAAGTACATTTGTCATGTTTTTATATTTACTTCCAGCTCTAACTAGCTCTCAAACATGCTTTTAGCACCAAAACTAGCTTTTAGCACCAAGTTGATGTAGATGGGCTCAGCACACACACACATGCACACACACATACACACACCACAGTCTGTAAGCATAACCTCCATAATCATGCTCTTCAGGCTTAATCACTGAATACTCGCATTAGGTCATAAATGCTTTGTTTATTTTTTGTAGTAAGTTTTGGTTCCCATACATGAAACATTTTGGGCAGGGGGAAAAGCAGTCTCTGGAATTGATCTTTTTGACATTTAATAATAGTTTTGTTACTTTCTAATTAAGAGGATCTGCACAAAATTACAGCAAAGAAAGAGATCATGAACACAGAAAAACAAAGTGAGGCTAAAAGGCTTATCTATTTAAAAAGAAAAAAAAAAGTAGCTGAATGTTGGGGAGGTGAGGCCTGATAGCGAAGTTCAGCATTTCATTTAATTCAACTACTGCTTTAATCTACATTTTCCATTGCTAATAAGCATTATATAAAGAGTGTAGACGTGGCCTGTGTATACATTTACAGCATGTCAGGTATACACACATTTTACAGAAACTCAACCGTTATGATTTAGTAATGTAGACTATTTTACCTCCAATATCGTAAAATACGTATCTTTTCGATCTTACAGTCACAGATTTCAGAATGTATTGTTGAAGCTCACAACCAAGGAGAGATTCATATATATATATAGAAATATTGCTTCTTAAGGAATCAGATAAATGTACATATTTCATCTCATTTAAATAGTCCTAAAACACAATTTGGCAAACCGCACCATTTCAGTCCCATAGCTTTATAAAATTCCATACATTTTCTATAGAAATCATTAAAAATACTGTGCTTTAAGTTTTTGCTGTCATACTCTAGTGTAAAATAATCTCTATTTAAAAAGGGTCGACACAAAGCAGCGTGACTTGGGCAGCAAGTTTCAATTCCGCTCCCAGCAAATAATAATAATAATAATAATAATAATAATAATAATAACCCATAGTAGAACTCTAAAGTCATTCACTCAAGGTCCATCTGAAAATTCACACACAAACATACTTTTAAAATATTTCTGGGATGGAATGAAGATGAGGGAATGTTTAGAAAAATGTATCTAAAAATTAATCTAAAATCACATTTGTTCAGCATCTGGAGAAGTCTGGAGAAATCTGCCCCCCTTCCCCCCCCCCCCTCTCTCTCAGGCATTTCCTCCACATGGCTCCAACCTCTTTTTTTTCTCCCCAGTATGTCCTGCATTTCCTGTCTTCTTCCTTTATATTTCCTGTATACCTTTTCCTCTTCCTCTCCTACCACTCTCGCCCTGTATTTCTCCACCTCTCCCTCTCTCTCTTTCCAGTCGTTCTTTTCGATGTTTTGTCTGTGAGATGAAACTGGTGACTGAATCTCAGCACACGCCCTACTCACTCATACATAAGAGTTTACACATTTACTCTAGTTCTCTATCTTTTTAAACAGATCCAACAGTAAATATGGTCACATTGGTCAAAGTATCAAAATATAAAATCAGGTTGTTCATGATTAACAATCAGATCTCTAATAGTGACAATGAGTGTTTTTTTTTTATTTGTTCTGTGCCTTTTCCTTACACATACGCTTTACAAGTTTAAAAATAGACTCTGTGTATAAAGCGGAGCAATGCTTTTATGGCAGGTTCGGCTTATATTGAGGAAGAAAGATAGCGAAGAGCAAAAGAAAGAAAGAAACAAAGTAAAGACGAGAAGAATGGAGTAAGACAAATGAGGAGACAAGTAAGTGAAGGAGTGTTGATTGTTGATGGAAAGACAGAATATAAGGAAGAGACAAATACAGCAGTAAGAACATCTCTCATCACTTATGTACTGCAAGAAGATTATGAATATGAATAGAGGACAATACAGAAAATGGATGGGATACAGTTAAGGCATCGTAAGATTGTAAGGGCATATTTGTTCTGATAAAACTGGACAATATACTGATATAACTTCATCTCCTGGACCGACACAGTGTGGGGTCAAACCAAGCCCGATGTTTAAAAACATGTTCACCTCTTGTTACTTAATGTAAAGAAAAGATCTTCACCTCTTGTTACTTAATGTTTTGTGTTTGTCCTGTATTATTTTCTAGGATTTAGACTCTTTAAATGGTGTGATAAAGAATCCTTAACGGCTCAGTGGCTGTTCTTTTGGGGGAATCCTTAATAGAGCGTACACAAAAACCCACAATCGAGTGTCTGCTGTCCAAAGAAGTCACTTTCATTTTCATTGTTTTAAGAAAATAACTAAATGAATGCATACAATCAGAATGATGAAGTGAAAGAATGAAAGAAAAATAAGAGGAAAAAGAGAAGTTTTGGTAAGCAAAAAACTGAGGGAGATAGAGAAAGAGAAAAGTAAGGAGGAGAAGTGAGAGACATGGACACAGACAGAAGTAGGGGGATTGTCTCACACCTAATAAATAATTAGTAAATAAATCATTCGGACGGCTACAATTCTAGAAATCTATTGCGATAGCGTGATTGTAAATGAGAGAGTCTGTCTAGAAAATATAACAGAGGAGTGGCACACTTTTGATTTTGAGTTATTCCGAGCTGATAAATCCACCCTTCAGTCACAAGGAAGACAAAAAGGAAAAAACACACACACACACACACACACACACACACACACACATCACACATTCACACAGGAGGGGCTGCTACACTGGAGTTCCTGTACTGATATGACAGGTGTGTGTGTGTGTGTGTGTGTGTGTGTGTGTGTGTGTGTGTGTGTGTGTGTGTGTGTGTGTGTGTGTGTGTGTGTGTGTTGATGTGTGTGTGTGTGTGTGTGTGTGTGTGTGTGTGTGTGTGTGTGTTTACTTGTCACTAGACATGTGCCGGTGTCAGTTATCAGGATATTCAGCACCTGGTATATCATCATGGATGACGTTTAGGTGTACAAGTGTTTGGGGATGTTGTACTCAGTGTCCTGGTCTGCAGGCAGCATGAGGATACATGTCTTCTGCTAATTTTAGACGGAACTGAAGAATACAATCGCTTAATTTTGTTCAGCGGCCATCGCGAGCAGGACTGGGGAATATCACTCTAGCAGTGTAACATGCTTAAAACCAAACAAAAAGAAATATATATATATTCACTGCTTGGCCTGCTTGGTATGGCTGCTGAACAAAAACTAATCAAAATTTAAATAAAAATAAAGTTTTTATAATAATCAAATATGAATGGTTTAAGTGATAATAAATTGTTTATCCTGATTATCGTGATACTGGACACCAGAATCGGCTCATGCCCAACTGTTTTCTCAGAGTTCTCTGCAGATCACAAACCACCGGTGGTATATATGACAAAGTAAGTGTGTCATGGAAGTCTTGAAACAGGAAGAAGAATATCATTGGCTTTTCTATCTTGTTAGCCAGCTAACTAACCAGACGGGATTTTAACCAAACTGGTGAGTAAGATTTGTAAATAAATAAATAAATAAATAAAAACACATCTGCATTCCTAGCTCTAGGAAGGGAGAAATTCTGTCAGGGTTTCTGTTATATTTCTATTTATGTCATACGTTTCTACTCTTTAGCACTAACAAGCACGGCTCTGCAGTCTGTAGATAGACTCCCATTTTTGGCTTGGGTCTCAATCACACACACAAACACACACACACACACACACACACACACACACACACACACACACACACACACACACACACACAGAATTGAAGAAAGGAAAAGAAAAGAACAAACTGACACATCTTATTTGTTCCAGTGTGTGTTTGCTGCAAGTTAACCGCCAAATATTTTTATAGTGATGAAATATTTTTTTTTCTAGCAAAGATAGAAAAAAGCCTCCAGCTCAGCTGGCGATCTGAAAAAGTCAGAGTGGTCCCAAATGAATCAGAAGTGTTTTTTTCTCACACACTCGTTCACACGCTCGGGAAGGATGTGTAAAAAGCGAGTGTCCTTACTGATAGTCCTTCCTGCTCAGCATTTGTGTAGGGAGAGACAGAAGGCAAGGGAAGAAAAAGTGCACTCTTCTTTGCTTTATCTGTCCATCAGCAGCTTAAGCGCCCTCTCGATGTTCATGCGATGGCCGACCCGTGTCACTCCCAGATCGATGAGGTCATCTTTTTGCAGGTTTGGCAGGTGAGATCCCTCGATCTCATTCTCCATGAAGGCGTCTCTGTGTTCGGCCATGTTGAGGCTCTCCAGCCAGTCAGCGACGTCGTGCTTGGACCACAGCAGGATGGGCTTGCTGGAAAACGGCTTGGAGTTGGATGAAGATGAGGACGACGAGGACGAGTGCAAGAGTGAGAGAGGAGATGCGGAGCGGCTTCCGAACAGGCAAAGAGGCGGGGTCGGTGCCGGAGACGATGCCGGGCCTGGTGTGGAAGGGGTGGGGCTTGTTGCAGGAGGAGAGGTGACTGAAGGAAGGATGGAGGGAGGAGTAGATGGAGTGGTGAATGTTAGAGCAGTGGAGCGCTGGGTACCTGAGACAGAGGGAATGGCAGAATCCCTGAAGAAAGCGAGAAAGTGGGATATATAGAGAGAAATGAGAAGAGAGAGAGAAGAAGAAGGAGAAAAGTGAAACAAGGTACAATGATAGGACCAATAGATTGTGACGATGCAGTTTAAATAAGAGAAAATAAAAAGAAATGAGGAGAGAGAGAGAGAGAGAGAGGAAGAGAGAGAGAGAGAGAGAGAGAGAGAGAGTTAATCCACAGTAATTGATCATTGAGAAGGAGAACATTTTAACACATCTTGATGCTTATCTCATACCTTATTTATATGAATAAAATAATAAGAAAATGTTACGCTTTTAATCACAATGCTTTTTTATCTTTGTAATTGGCATTACAGTTAGACATTATGTTACATTCTCCTTATCTTTTTTGTTTTTATTGTTCTCAAAAAAAAAAAACATCTCCACAAACTCACACTCTTTCATACACACAAATAATCATTTTTGCTAACTATACATGAACTATGCAAAAAAAACCTGGGTCTTTATCTTCAACTACTTGGAATGTTTTTTTTTTTTTTTTTTTTTTACAAAATATACCTTACAATTAAAATACAAAAAATCATTATGTGGAATCCTGTGCCAACGTTGAATTTTCCAGCTGTAGGAAACCAGGATTATGTCCTGAAATCTAGTTTCTGGTTCTGTGTAGTTGTACATGTTCTTCCATATCCGTGTAGGTTTCCTTTACATTCTCTGGTTTCTTCTCACAAGCATGTTGGTATTACATTACCCATACTAAGCTGTACCTTTGTGCAAATGTGGATGTGTGAAAAAAACTGCAGTGGATTTCACGCCACATCCACAACAACTGCTTTATATCTGTCCATCTATCTATCCATCCATACATCCATTCATCAGTCCATCAATCCTCTTTACTGCTTATCCAGGGCAAAAGCGATGTACATCCTGGAAATGATGCCAGTCTATCATAGGGTACAATCACACACATGCTCGCACATCCATTCACACTACAGACAACTTTACAGATGCCAGTCAGCCTACAAAGCATGTCTTCGGACTGGTGAAGGAAACCCCTGAGGTACAGGGAAAACATACTGCTATATATACGTATAAAATCTCAATATAATTATCATGATGTTGTACTGTTTCTTGGTCTTTATTTAAATGTATATTTAGAAGCATATTTATAATATTGACCATGTTATCCCCTTTGTACAAAATGTCAGATGTTCCACGTCTTATCTTATATAGCCATAACATTAAAACCTCAGCAAGTGTTTAAATAACATTGTTAACCTTGTCACAATAACAAGTGTGGTACATTCAGCAGAATAATGCTCCCTGACACACAAGGCCAACCTACACAATATTTAATCAAACACATAACCAGAAATAAAAACTGTTAAAGGGATTTGTAATATCCATATACAGCCACTAGAGGGAGTAGTCACAGTGTGTCACTACATACTGTACAGCATAAGCCTAGGGTTATTATATTCCAAATCAAAGATAAATAAAACAAAGGACGGGGACTGACCTGCTTATGTGTGTGAAAGATAACAATAAACATATAGATTGGGTATATGAGATTTTACTAAATTGCTAATTGCTGAACGGCCATTTTTACAGCTTCCCAGTTCCAGAGAGAGTGTGAAAGTTCATCATATGACAGCTATGCAATGTATCCAATCATATATAGATGAAAAAAGATGAAAAATTTCCTTTAACTATCCAATTTTGGTGAGCCTGTGCTACAGTAGCCTATGATTCCTGTTCTTGGATGACAGCAGTGGAACCTGATCTGTTCTTCTGCTGCTGTTGCTCTTTTACCTCACGGTTTGGTGGGGAATGTTTTCTGAGACGGTTTTCTGCTTGCCACAGTTATAAAGAGTGCTTATTTGAGGTAGTATAGACTTCCGGTTAGCTCAGACCTGAAATGTTCTGGCACCAACAACCATGCCATGGTCAAAGTCACAGAGATTACACCTTTTCCACATCCTGCTGTTTACCTGAACATTGCGATAAATGCATAAGCAAACCATTTGTACTGTTATACAGGAGGCACAAAATTGTGAGCTTTTGATTTGTGTTCATAACCATAAAGATAAACAATGCAGCACATGTAAAATAAATACAAATAGAATGGTTTACAGTTACTGCCTTTGCAGAGGGATAGCCTGCACTCATCAGAAGGCAATTTTAAAAATGTAAATACAAAAAATATAAAACTGTTTTCAAGCACCACAAAAATCTTCTCTGACAAGCATGATAAAGGATGTTGCATCAAGTAAACTAAATATTATATTTATTCAAAATGTATTTTCGAAATGCTGAAAGTGATGAGCTCACCAGTGACTTATTATTATTATTATCTCATTTATAGGCTTTGCTCAAGGGCAATGTTGTGGTCCTGGGATTCAAACTGATAACATTCTACCACTACCTGTGAATATACCATTTATATTACATGTAAATAAGATTGTCTCTCACCTGTTTGTAAAGCTCCTGGGTCCTGTTGGAGAATCAAGGGAATCACCCTGTTTTGGGGATTTTTCCTTATTCATGTGCTGCAGGATGGAGCTGAGCTCACTAATAACATTTGCCTTAGGATCTGGATTAGATGAGGGGGGGCTGCGGAGGTCAGGACTTTCCCTCCACAGCTTAGAAGCTCTCTGCGTTGGTGTTTTGGGGGGCTCTGATTGTGGTGGAGGAGGTGGAGGTGGGGGCTGATTGAAGGATTCGGGACTCTCTTCAATCAAGGGGTCCCTGTAAAGTGCATTGCTCTTGATGATGGGCTTTATTTTTGGCTTGGGCGGCACAGGGGGTCGGTCCACCAGGAAGACCTGCCCGTCTGCATAGACTGTGCAGGTGTCCAAAGCCTCACTGCCTTCTGAAGACAGTGTTGAGATGCTGGACACGGTAGAGATGGTGCTGGTGGTCTCTAGGTGGGGGTCTCCGCTACTTCGGCTATCCATTTCTATTCCAGAGTCCGTGATTGGCTCAAAGCTCTCAGAAGGTGGTGGAGGGAAGCTGGAAGGGGGGATGCAGTTTATTATCCCAGGACGTTTCAGTTCTGCATTGATGGGTGGAGGAGCATGGGGGTGGTACGGGGGTAAAGGGCCCCCTTGTACACTGTTTTTTCTCTGCTTAAGGATCTCTGCTACTTGGTCTTCAGGAATGTCAATACTGTTGGCAAACTCCAGTGGAGGTGGTAAAGGTTCAGCAAATACAAATTCCTCATCAATATCTACAGAGGCCAGCGGTGGAGGGGGGATTCGGAAAGGCAGTTTGATTGGTTCATCCACTGATCCACCTAATGTGATACTTATTGTTCGGGATGGGGCAGGTGTCTGGGAGTTGGGAGTTACAGTAGTTTTGGAGTCTGAGTCTCTAATTTCTGTGTCCAGTTGAGGTGTCATTTCCTCTTTCACTTCATCATTTACATTATTTTCTTCTGTCTTCACTCCATCCATTGTGTGCACCATCAACAATCCTGCTGGCTTCTGCTGTGATTTATCTACAATGTCAACCACCACGTTCTTTTTTTCCTCTTCCTGCTTGCTATCTTTTGTACCTTCTGCTTCATATTTAGACTCTGTCCTCTGCCTCCGAAGACCGGCCCGGCCTGTGCAAAGAGAGGCAGCAAATTTGGCCTCAATGCCTGAGCGAAGCTTGGTATCTATAAACAGGGGTTGATTGATATCCGGTTTGTGAGGCTCCAGCTTTGGGGAAACTGGAGGAGGCTGTGCTTGCTCTTTTATAGCTCTGTCTCGGGCTGCCAGAGCCAAAGCTAATGGGGAATTGGGATCAAGAGCTTTACCTGTAACTGGGTGTAGATATCCTTCACCATTGGTGCTATAGGTCTTTATTGTTGCTGGAAGGCTTACCGGACTGTCCAGATCAGGGCAGTTCCTTGTTCGTGTGTTCAGAGGTTCGCGTACAATCACAGGTTCAGGGGAGTTAAAGTCTGTCACATTGCCCCCACCACCACCCCCACTTCCTCCACCTCCTTCACTCTCACCTCCACTTCCTTGTGAAACAGTAAGCAGCGAAGCAGGTGGTGCCATGAATGTCCGAAGCCCTTCATCATTTGCAAACATTCCCTCATCAATAGACTTTGAGTGGTGCAAACGAGGGGTTGGAGTGGGCATTGGTATATCCTCATCCCCTAAATCTGTGGAAAGAAATGCAGGTGAATTCCTACGTGCTTCCAGCCTCTTTTCCCGGTCTCTTACCGCCCCAGCAATAGCAGCAGCAAAGGGATTATTTAGATTGAGTGAATCCTCAGGTCTCAGCTGGCCTGGATGATCCAAAGTGCTTGTCTCAATTTCCATGCTGCTTCCCTGACTACTTTTTCCACTGCTGCTAGTGGATGGTTCTTTGACAATGATGGTGGGTATTGGAATGGAACAGGTCTTCTCAGGACTATCTTCCACATTTGGCTGCTTTACTAACATCCCTTTCCTGCGTGCTGGCTTGGCTGGGATATAAGTGGCCTTGTTTCCTACTTCTGAATATGGGTTCTCAGGGACTGAGGCTCTGTTTCGATTTCGGGAATTGTGCTGGTTTGATATGGAGTTTGAAGGTTCATACTGCTCTGAGTTTTGTCGCAGAAAACCACCTCGACCTCTATTGATGGTGTTTGTACTTCTGTACCCTCTGCCTGCTTGGGGTTGCATAAAGCCAGGCTGGTTGTTGCTATATACTCGGCTAGTGGGGGCAGTGGGGCTGAAAGGGGGTGATGGAGGGGAGATTCCCGGTGGAGGTGGAATGTCTTCGGATGTATCAGGCATTGAAAGGCTCCGTGTGAACTTTAGCAATGGAGGAGTCAGGAACTGCTTTTCCTCTTCCGTAATACCTAGACAATATCAACAGGGCATATGTTATTAGACTATCACATCCAATTAAATAATAATAATAAAAAAAATTAAATCTTTACTAAAAAACAAAACTGTCCATCCAAGGGCCTGACATTCCATGAGTTCATATTCAAGTTAGCCTGTTCAGACTTTTTATACTTTTCTGAAATCACTATTAACAATTAACAACACTTCCCAGGAGACACAAGGTCAGTTGTGTAATTTAGCTTGGCTAAAGGGTAAGTGAAACTTTATCTAATTCAAAATGCCTTTCAGTGTTTTGTGAGGCATTTCCTAGAACATACATACAGTATACAGTACATGCATCTGGTCTTGGCCGAGTGGCTATGTTAGGTCTGATAAGAAGTGACATCAGTTGCATAATTTCCTGCCTCAGGACATATGGTCAGAGAAGAATTTGAAGGACCATGAATAATACAATTATCACTTATTAAAATGCACTTTCCAGTTGCATAATTACTTCTGATAGCTATGGCAAAAGAATTTGAAAGGCCAAGAAGATCAGCCTAATTAACGATAACTTAATAAACTAAGCTCAGCTGGCGAGACAGAACCTGTTGTGTGATAGAAATGTTATCTGACCTGGGAATAGCAATCAACAAGTGTAAAAATAGAGCCATGAAGATTTTTGGGTGAATAAAGTATTTGTGCCATGAATCAAGTACATTATTGACCTGGCATATAGTGGAATTCTTCAGCTTCTAATATCAATAAAGGATGGACTTCCAAGGGTCTTACAGAAAATATAAATAAATGTTCTCACTCTTGAAAACTCTACAGGTATAATTTATAGTTATAATTTATATATAATTTATAATTATAATTTATAATGCCTTTATTTAAATTAAACTTTTTGTCTCTGCTTAGTTATAAGACAAGAAACAACACGTTGCAGCTCTGTATGTAGTGGTGTAGGGTGAGACCTCCAAAAGGATGAGACCTCCAAAAAAAATTTCTATTAATAAGTTATTCTAACATCTGAAAAGCAGAGTTAGCAAGCAATTGTGAACAAATGCCTTTTTAACCATTTACAGTATAAGCCTTTATAACTGTGCATTAAAAGAGTTGATGCATGTTATGTTACAGATGAATCTCAATAAAACAGTATATGTTGTTAAAATGTTATTACAATAAGTACTGTACATATACATATCTATTACCATAAATATAATGTACCAATATATTGTAAATTGTAATAAAATGTTATTACTTGTTTGCTTACCGATGGACTTTTGTCTCTTTATTGTTCCCTTTGGTACACCCAAGTATGCCCCCTGTGGTCCGCTAGGAACGGTGGGAGAAACAACAGCTACACCTTGTCGTTCATAAATGGCCTGCAAAATAGATTATAATCATTCAGCATCAAAAGTACATAAAGATATACTGTATATTCAGACTCACCCCAACACACAGAATTCTACAGCTTATCACTCTGCATAGCCTGTAGAGTAAATATGGTGTGTGGTTTGGAATGCATTCAGAGTGCACTGATGATGGTGAGGCATTTAATTCAGTATGAGCTATATAATGAATAAAGTATATGCTTTGTGACACATGTAATGTGATTGTACTTATGTGGTCTATATAGTGCATAATGAGTAGGATGTGATTTTAAACACTTTTAAACACAGTGGTAAAAAGATAAGATGTAGAATTACGTTGAAATCAGTAGGCGTGACCAAGCAGCGGCTGGAGGGGCGAGGTTTAATGGTGGCCACTCTCATGTCCACTGAACCATTGTCCCTTGCGTTTTTCTGGGACGGAGGCACTTCGTCCACTTTATCTATGACAGATGAAAAACACTTCACACTGAAAAAACAGAAGAAGGATATTCACAACTTTTGACGCCTATAAAAGGAAAATCTCCATGGTGCCAAAAGCTGATAATTGCATTAATCTTGTCATCAAAGGATGATTTTGATGAAATTAAAAGAAATAATAAATGTACAAAAACAAATAAGCTTCAGAAAATACAGCCCTTAAAGCCGTGCATGCTCTGTAGTATTTTGCAGTGGGCTTTAGCCACTGCTGCCGAGCTGCATGCGAGCGATTCACTTTTTTTTTTTTTTCCTTTTTCATTATGTATTCTTTTGTTTTCTGTTCAAAGCCTCCATGCATTTTTGTGTGATTACTTAGTGTGACTTGAAAAACAATCCTCTTCTTCAGACCCTCAACATTAGAAGACTGAGTATCTACACAGAGATGGGGAGAGAAGCATGATTTAACCCACACACGCTTCTACAGACTCTACATATACATAGATTTACACTCTCTCTATATGCTATACATACCTGCATGCTCAAATGTTTAAAAACAGGCATTTAGATGACAATTAATTTACAGATGAACCCAGATAACGTTAAATTTGTATGCATTTTTTTTTAATCAAATCAACTGTTCTTCTTACAATTCTTGCCATTATCAATAGTGTCTAATTATCAACTAAAAATGAATTATTTCATCTGGCCAGTTTGAATTGAGCAGGACAATATTGGGAGCAGGTAATGTACAGTAAGGTCATCCCTTGTATGAAGCAGTAACAAAGCATGATGTGACTTCTTCACTCACTCTCACAACCTCTTATAAATTGAATCTACCTCTTATTTACCAGTCTGTATACACCATTTTAAAGGCAAAAAGATATTTAGATCAAGGGCGACAAAACAAAGACGCCTTTAAATGCACCAAGAATGCATATGTTCTCATGGGAAATTGAAGAAGACATGGCAATTAGTGCTGGTGGTTGGGAGATGATAAGATAAGGATGGCTATATCCACTGCTGGTAAATGCAAGTACACCATTGCACCAGGTCCAAAGTGACAATCCAGTTGTCCCTGAAGTAGTGCTCCTTGCAATATGACTCTACTATACTAATAAGTACAACTTTCTAAACCAGCTGGAATTGTCAAAGCATCAATCTATGAGCTTCTCATTTTGGTGCTTGCCATGATGTCTCTATGTGCAGTCCAGCGTTGATATATTAAATAACAGCACAATGCTGCTACACATTTCCAGCCACTGCTATACAGAGCTACGTATATTTAAATTCATCTTATACACCTGAGCCATAGTGGGTAAAGGGCCTTGCTCAGGAGCCTAGCAGTGGCAGTTTTGTGAACCTGGGATTTAAACTCACAACCTTCTGATCAGAAGTCCAATGCTTTACCCACAAAACTCTGTTTTGTTGTCCTGATTTATTTATATACCCATGTTACACAGTATATAGTCTTGTGTACTTTACTACTGTATTGTTACTATTTGTACCATGGAGAAACAACATTTATCATTTTGTTCCATCAACTGAATCTAGAGAAATGGCAATACAAGCCAATTGAATGTAAAGTAAAAAAAATAATAAAAAAAATAGAAAGTCTTAGTAAGGATAATATACATTTACAGGATGTAGCCTACTGTCCCTTACATGCCTTATCAAATTTGAACAGGACAATTTGTGTATTGTTCTACAATTGTTATATCATACTATATATGAAAGGCAGAACTAAATAAAAATGATCTATAAGCAAATTATTTTTTATAAACTATTTAACAAGTCTAATAAACAAGGTCTGAGTTAACAGGTTTAGGTGTTCAGGTAGATTTTCCATCTGAATGTCCTTGAATAAATATTCAACAAAAATTAATAATAAATAAAAAAATATCCGTTTAAATGTATGCTGTGATTTTATTCCATAGACCAAAACTAGCTGCAGTCATTCAGGAAAACACCATACATAAGTGGAGCTACGAAAAAGTTTCCTGCTAGTTACAGCTTTGATGTAAATCTATTATTCATACTATTGTATAACTATTCATTATACAATAGTTTTAGCATATGCTGGTGATATACTAAATATTTATTATCTTAACCAGAATAACTGACTAAATCATTTGAAACATTTTACTATGGATTTTTGCAAATGAACAATCAAACTATTGTATAGAAATGTTAACATATTGTATATATTTTAGCACATCGATACACAGGCTCAGTATTATTAAAGCTTTTTATATCAGGCAATGTATATTAAAAAAGCGAATGTCTAAAAACTCTACAATGTACTCTAAAGTCTAACAGAATAAACTTATTACTTAACACAGAAATACAGTCATGCAACAGTTGAGTATAGTCTTGATGAATATCATTCTAAAACTACAATCTATACGATCTAATGTAAAACTAATCTATGACGCTCACACTTAAATGCTAACACTTACCACCTTTCTTTTTCCTCAAGGTGGCTGGAGAAAGAGCGGAAATCATACTACACAGATCAATAAAGGAAAGAGAGAAATCTCTCACACAAACACAAAAGAATTATCATGGTCTTAACCTGACAAGATTACTATAGCCTATAGTACTAATAATAGCCAACAATATTCTCTGTAGTGATTTGATGAAACATCATTCATATAATAATAATAATAATAATAATAATAATAATAATAATAATAATAATAATAATATATTTGGTTATTTGTATGCAGCAAGGCTAAATGTTCATTAAAAATCAAAAAGCTTGGCTTGATATACAGTATGAATATTTTTCACATAAATAGTGAAGGCTATGATTCATTAGCTAAAGCTTGGCTAATGACATTAGCCTATTCCTGAATTGATAGCCTGGTAGTCAGCTTAGTGTATATTGTTACTGCTTCCTTCACTTCACTGTAAAATGTGTTCTTCACTATAAGTAACCCTGAGTGATAGAAACATTAGTACTATTATTTAGGAATAAAAGAAGCAGCACTGTTGTGGCGAGCATGCCTTCATTGACTTTCCCCTCACAACTGGGGAATGTGCAACATCTACATTACACAGGAGTGTACACCATGAAGCATCAGGAACAATGGAGGAAAATCCTTGGTAGATTTATTTTAATCAACTACATACAGTCATAGCAACATGTAACATGCTAACAAGTAGTTAGCTTGCTATTCACTGATTAGAGTAAATAAAAAATAAAGTTTAATCTGTGGTTTGTACAGACACAGCTCAATTTGAGCAAAAACGATGTTCGACTTTTGAACTATGGATCCCACTGCTTCGGGAAAAGATGTGTTGCTGAAGTCTACAGTGATGTCAACTCAAATCTCTCAAGTAACACTCATCAGATGAACTTCACTCGAGCGGATCTATAACGGATAAACCCTTAATGGAAAAGTTCACCTTGAAACACGTTGAAAGGCTTTTCACAAT
This sequence comes from Tachysurus fulvidraco, assembly GCF_022655615.1. Taxonomy (NCBI): domain Eukaryota; kingdom Metazoa; phylum Chordata; class Actinopteri; order Siluriformes; family Bagridae; genus Tachysurus; species Tachysurus fulvidraco. The sequence continues at coordinate 9,979,048 of NC_062530.1, forward strand.
GCACATACCCCTGGGGTATCTTTGTTCTAAACTTTGCTTTCAACCCTGGTTAGAAGAGCGCTTCACACATGTAATACAGAAGCAAGGTCATCACCACTTTTTTTTACCCGGGATAATGAAAACCCTCCTTAGAAGCAGTGTTAGCATGGCTTTTGCACTGTTAATCCCACATTGCAGTGGCAAACTTGTAGTAATAAATAATGCAACGTTCGAAAGTTACGGCTAGATGCTTAGCAATAGAAACTCAATCAGAAATTAAACAGTGTGTGCCTCATATCACATGCTTTGTCCAGTCACAGAAACCCTATTGGCAGTGTTTGAGGGAGAAAATATATATATAATAAAATTCTATATAAAAATATATAATAAGATTCAAATGAAACAAAGAGGAGACAGTCTATTTTGACAGTCTATAATCAGAAACAATTTCTGTCAGGACAAACTGAATACAGTAGCACAAACAGAAAAAAACAAATATTTAAGAAACTGCTGAAATATTTAAGATAACAGCGCCTGCTCGGGCACAAAAAGGTGGACCTGTAATCTTTCTTTGTTTTATTTTACTCTCAATTCTTCAGTGTTTAGAATATTTTTGTCTTAGATGTGAAAGCTTGAAATAAGCCGCTGTAGTTATTCCATCATGGTTGTTGATACCTCAAATTTCCAAATAAGAAAGTTAACGCAGGGTTTAAGAATGGATGTTGTGAAACATCAGCTTATGAATACACAGCTTTATATATGTTTATGTGTATATGCAACATTGATGTGCTTTGCTGACTCTGCTGCTAATTTATTGGTTGATGCTATGTTTTTGTTTCTCCAGAGAGATGATATCAATTGTGTGTAACTCTGACAGCGAAGGGATTCACATTTCGTCTCAAAAACTACACGTTCCGTTAAGTAGAGATAAAGCAGAGCCACCGGTGCCAATGCCAGTGAGTATTCAAATGGAATTGTGGGTACTGTAAAAACATCATTTATAAATAGTCCAACACGTTGATGAGAAAAATCTACTCGGTATTAATTACAAAATCGATATTAGAGATCTTTAAATATTTATTACACATTTATTACAAGTACTGATATGCAAGATTCAGGGGGAATTTACTTGTGTTTTAACTAGGAGAAAAATCAGACTGGAAAGTTATAGCATTTCAGAGAACCCTAAGAACCCGTTTATTATTTTACAATTTTTCACAACACAAAGCAAAGCACACTGTAAATTTCAAGACAACAACAACAACAACAACAACAACAACAACAACAACAACAACAAGATAATGTGCATAGGCAAAATTTGCATGCCAGAGCTCACCATTAAAAGAAAATCTCTGCCAAAAAATAAAGCGTACTCATAATGTACAGTATAAACTCATTTTCTGCAAATGTATTTAAAGCATGTGTGGGGTCTAACTTTTGCTTCATTAAACACATCTTGGCTTATCAACATTTATGCATGGACACACTTGGTGATCATGCAATGCCATTTAATCCAAATAATCAGTGTGGTATGTAATGACATGTGCAGACAACACACTCCTGCTTACCTTTATCCACTGCTCATAGTAACCCGGATTGGAGCACACACAAATAAACAAGAACAAAAATAACTATAAAAAATCAACACTATAAATTTGTGTGTATTAGAGGTTTAACTACAAATTGAATACAAAAACATCTTAAACTAATACAAATACAGTTATGCACATTGTACAAGATAACACATGATAATTGTGTGCTTTCAACATTGCACTAAGCGTTTGGTGACAGCCTTCATATGGGTGCGATGGTCAGATGTCTGCAAACTTTTAGCCATTTAGTGTTGTTCCATTAATTTGTTGTTTATTGTTGCGACAGTGGTTTGTAGTGTGTCTATGGCATGATAATAGTGTTCACATAAAAACTGACAAAAAAAACTCTGGTACTGAACACTCTAGTCCACTCAACAGATACAAACATTTATAGCACTGATATAAATAAACATTCATCCATGCATCCATCCGTCCATCCGTCCATCCATCCATCCGTCCATCCATCCATCCATCCATCCATCCGTCCATCCATCCATCCATCCATCCATCCATCCATCCATCCATCCATCCGTCCAACCACCCACCCACCCATCCATCCGTCCGTCCCACCGTTCATCCATCCATCCATCCATCCGTCCGTCCGTCCATCCATCCGTCCGTCCGTCCGTCCGTCCGTCCGTCCGTCCGTCCGTCCGTCCGTCCGTCCGTCCGTCCGTCCGTCCGTCCGTCCGTCCGTCCGTCCGTCCGTCCGTCCGTCCGTCCGTCCGTCCATCCATCCAGTATACAAACCCATCATAGGACACAATTGCACACACATTCACACACCCAAAACATACTACAAACAATTTAGAGATGCCAATTAGCCTACGTCACATGATTTTGGACTGGGGAAGGAAAGCAGAAGAAACCGCAAATCTGAGGCAAATTTGCTAAACACTAAGTCACCATGTCCCCCATTTAGAGATATAATTACAGATAAATATAATATGTACAGTATATATGTGTGTCTGCAAATGTGTATGTATGGTTATGTATATCTATATGTATGTTTTCTGTGTGTGACAGTGTGTGTGTGTGTGTGTGTGTGTGTGTGTGTGTGTGTGTGTGTGTGTGTATGAATATTTGTGTGTTTGCGTACAGATACAGTACACACTCTATGTTGGTATGGTGTGTGTGTCTTACCCATGTCCTCCAGTTCAGATGTCATAGATTTGGAGCGCATGGACAGTGCTGTGGTTGGTGCTCGCTTTGGAGGAGGCGGGGCTAAAAAGAGTAAGAACACACACTGTTTTATCTATACGAGTGTTAGGCAAATGAAAACTGTAATTGTGTTCTTTTGCACTGTTTATTGCAGATGGGGTCGCTTATTCTTATGTATGTGTTTGTGTCTAATACAATAAAATGATACATAACTCACACAATCTGCTCTCATGCCCTGGATTTGGTGTTACTATAGAAACCATAACATATTAGAAAAAGCGCATTAATATAGATTATTAATTTGCAGCTGGCTCTATTGTCAGAGCTGCTGGTATAGAAAATAAGTAGCTAACACCAACCTGACCTATCGGAAATAAGGATTCAGGGCCATGGTGTGTCTCAAATAGAAAACAACACTGTTCTTTATCTGGATGTTATTACTCCTTATAGTGTGTAGAGTCAGTGCATAATGTACCATTTGACCATTTGAGACTCTCTCTCTCTCTCTCTCTCTCTCTCTCTCTCTCTCTCTCTCTCTCTCTCTCTCTCTCTCTCTCTCTCTCTCTCTCTCTCTCTCTGTCTGAAGTGGCATATGGCTGCACTGTAGTTTAGGTCTGAGAGCATCAGGTGACAAATGGGCATTCAGCAGGACACTGGCATCCTGTCATTAGCCCCTCTGTTCTGTTTGTGTTAAAATGACCCAATTTAGTTTTTCTTGAACAAGTTAAAATTTCTTCTTTATGTTATTATCTGTGTTATTTATTACACTTTTGTGTATACTGTGACATCCAAAAGCCTGAGACTGCTAGAGAAAGTGCTTCTATTTTGCATTCTTCCTTTTGTAATTGAATATAACAATGTCCATTAAAAATTACTTCACTTAAAAAAACTTAGGTGAAAACATATTCAAGTAATGTTATTTGGTATTTCCTCCTTTATCTTTTAATGACAGTTTGTAGTCGAGCTGGTATGGATGTACCAAGTTTGCATAAAACTGCAGTTAACATAGTCAAGATCACAGATTTGCTTAGAAATAAGGAGCTGGAGACATATCCATACATACACACAAAAATATTCTATTTAAATGTTCATATTTAATATTAAAAAAAAAAAACTGGTTTCAGTACAATGTGGTCTCAGGCTTATGGACTGTACTGTGTAAGTGAACACAAATGATATTAACCTGACTGAACTGACTTTTAAATAATTGTTAAAGTTTAAAGAACTGTTTTTCATTTCATAGGTAAAAACACACTTCTGTTTGTGTATGCATGAGTATCCTTTGTGTGTAGATGTTTATTGTACTACAGAAGATGTACCTTTCTTCCTTGCATTCTCATCGTTGTCCAGGTTCCTTGTGACCGTCACCACTTTAATGACGAGTCTGTTTCCGCCCTGTCGTATCATGTTGACCACCTGCCTGTGACCTACCTTCACTACATTCTCCTGGTTCACCTGAAAACACACACACACACACACACACACACACACACACACACACACACACACACACACACACACACACACACACACACACACACACACACACACACACACAGTGTTACAGCTAGCACATTTTCTATATAGAAATACAGATTACTTTTTATTTAATTGGGATAGATTAGGGGTTACCACAGTGAATCATCAGTTTCCACTTAACTCTATCCTCAGCATCCTTTACTCTCTCACCAATTACCTTCATGTCCTCATTCAACACATCCATATATCTCCTTCCTTAAATGAGGCATTCCTTAATCTTCACAGGATTTGAATCACTGGCTTTTGTTGTTTTGTTATTGTCCTGATTTTATTTTATTTTATATACATTACCAGACTTGTGGAGGTTATTGGTGAATTCAGTCATGTTAAAAACTTTGTTTATTTGATAGTATGCAACTCATATATATGTCTCACAGAAACAGAAAAATATACATAAAGAATAAGACGTTGTTGGCATTTCGATCATAATTTGCATTCTTTAAGGGTCTCTCTCTCTCTCTCTCTCTCTCTCTCTCTCTCTCTCTCTCTCTCTCTCTCTCTCTAAGTGCTGTATCACAGGAAACAGAGGATATGAGTCATGATACTGCAGGACACACAAACAACACACTTTAGATCTCTTCTTCTATCATCCTGGCTATTACTGTAAACATTTTCCCAGAAGACATGCTGTCTGACATATGAAGCAAAAAGAATGTCAGCTCACCACACCACAAACACTCATGTGACAAAAATATAGATAAAGTAGGGTTTGATGATGTGCTGATTCAATGCAATCATTTTGTCTGAGTTAATTCAGTTAAAGAAGTAGTTCAGTCATTGTGAGCTTGTTGAGGGAACTGTGGTAGCTCCGTGGTAAAGAGTATTTGTTACAGCTCTGGGATTAAATCCCAACGCTGATAAACTGCCATGATTGTGTCATTGAGCAAGACTCTTAACATACAGTTATGCACTTTGGATTCATATTTTGAACCAGATGTCACGTTGCTGTGTCTGTAATCAAGCTGCCTGGAAATGCCATTAACTGTGTAATGCTGGTGTTAATAATGTCTCGAAGGTGAATAATTAATAATTGAAACATAATTCAGTAGAGTAGTAATTCAATGTACTGTATCTCATTATCGTTAGCCAGGTACCAGCAAACTAGCAAGTTAATTATCTGCCTTAAAAAAGGCAGACAACGTTAACAGTGTTCATAATGAATTTACAATAAGAATCATAAATGTGAAATAATTAAATACAGTACTAAAGCTTCTAACAGTTTCATTTGTTTAGCTTAGAATGAGCCAATCGTACAATGTGCTACAAAATATGCTACCTTATTAAGCTAACTACTATATACTTGCGCAACAGCACACTCATATATCAACAGTGCCTCCAGGAGGCACCTGAAGGAGAGAAGGTCCTCCCTGTGACTATTGAAAGGCAGGCAAAGCCACATCCGCCAAGACTTTGTGCCTTCCTGAGAGTTCAAGACAGTCCCCTCAAGTGCTTAACATTGTGCAGTTTGTGGCTTATATACTGCTCACACACCTAATCAAACATTAATCAGGAGATTAATAAACCCTTTGGGGCCAGATGTGTTGGAGTGTTTCTTTTCTTTCTGTTTTAAAGAAGGAATTAAACATATACCAGGGATATATTATCTTATTATATTATATTATATTATATTATATTATATTATATTATATTATATTATATTATATTATATTATATTATTAAGGCATTCAGAGCTTGTATCAGCTCCAGTTGTGTACCGTGTCATGAAGATTTCAGACCTTCACTGAGATGAGGGCAACCCTGTGAGGATCCTGAGGCATCTAGAGAGGTACCAGCTCCAGTTGGACTATCATGTGATCTTCCTCATCAATACACAATTGCTGGACTGTATATTTATAATCACAGATGAGGATGAGGTTCCCTTTTCTGGTCTGGTTCCTCTCAAGGTTTCTTCCTCTTCCAACTAAGTGAGTTTTTCCTTGCCACAGTCGCCTCAGACACCTCAGGCTTGCTCATAGGGGATGAATACAAATACATTTAAATATAAGTCTAATATTAATTTTTGCATTATATTAATCTTTGTATAATATATATATATTTTTGTATTATGGTTATGATGTTCAATGTGTATTGTTAAAAGCACTCTAGAAATAAATTGTACTGAATTGTATTGTTTTTTCTCCAGAAAAATCTATCTAAAGCACCATAAACGCACATGAATTATCGACACAGAAAGCTGTCGAATACTTCACGTAATTTACTTTGCTTTAAGTAAAGCAGTATGCTGTGTTCTGCTGAATTCACCTCCTATTTACCATATAAAGCATTTTTGGGGGTGCGGCCATTCTTGTGTGTCATGCATATTCTCAGTGGACAAATCACATTTCTTGGATAGTTCACTGTTTTTTACCCATAGTGCACTATGAATCCACTGTGCATAACTGATGCGTAATACTTCCACACATATTACCACAACGCCTAGAGAATCCTTTGAGCTTGAAATATACTTGTGAATATGAATACCATAATACCAACCTTATTTCTACACAGATCAGCCATAACATTAAAAATACTTTGTGGCATGGACTCCACAAGACCTCTGAACATGAGCTGTGGTATTTGGCACCAAGACATTGGCAGCAGATCCCTTAAGTCCTGTAAGAAGCGAGGTGGATTCTCCATAGATAGGACTTATTTGTCCAGCACATCCCACAGATGCTTGAGCGCATTAAGAGCTGATGAATTTGAAGGCTAAATCAACCCACTTTGTAATGTTCCTCAAACAATTCCTGAGCAATTTTTGTGGTTTTGGAGATGCTCTGACCCAGTCATGTAGCATCACAATTTAGCCCTTTCCATAGTCACTCAGATCCCCAACACATCAACTTTTAGAACTGACTGTTCATTTGCTGCCCACCTTTGACAAGTGTCACTGTAGGGAGATAATCAATATTATTCTATTAAGATGGTCTATTAAGATGTATAATGCTGTGGTATAAATTCAAATGACTGAAGATTTAGTACTTGAACTCTGTAATACATGAACAGTAAGACTACTAATGCTCATGTACTCCTATACAGACGGAGGAGTCAGAGGAATAAAACCCCTGTTGGTTCACAAAAATGAAAACTTTTCAACATACAATTAACTATTATAATTTAGAAGCTTCTGTCCATAAGACCCATTTCGGAAGGCGTGACCTCCATACTCATAGTTCCAGCAGGCATTACCATTGCCATTGTGAGTTGTTGTACTATGTGATCATTAAAAAAAGATATATCTACAGTATATGTCATATTTATTTGTAGGTGTGTAGTATGAGTAGACAGTTTCAGAGACATGTTTCACGTCAATGTGTCTTGTCTTTATTGTTGCCTTTCCCTCTCTCACTGACGTCTGCAGTGGTATGAATCATCACCGCTAGCTTTAACAGCGCATCACAGTTCTCATAGACACACGAGCACACGTACACAAACAGCTGCAGCAGATCTAATGCCTGTTCTTAAACTCGGAGAAAAATACACACACATCAGCATAGGCACATCTTTCTCTCTCTCTATCTCTCTCTCTCTCTCTCTCTCTCTCTCTCTCTCTCTCTCTCTCAAACAAATTCCCTCATTCTATTATTTTCATGGTGCTGTAGGATAATCGTCTGCATGTGTGTGTGAGTGTGTGTGTGTGTGTGTGTGTGTGTGTGTGTGTGTGTGTGTGTGTGTGTGTGTGTGTGTGTATGTGTGTATTCAATGACTGCAGTTATTGGGTCTGAACGTGTTTAATTACACTGATCACAATGGAGAGAAAATTAAGATTCCTGAGCATGCTATCAGACCACACACACACACACACACACACACACACACACACACACACACACACACACACACACACACACACACACACACACACACACACAAAGAGCACAGATTAATGGCCTGACAGTAATAAAAATGTTGCCATGATGCTATCAGAGATTCTAGGGAGCAGGAAATTCTGATATTTAAAGCTCTTGAACAGAGCTTTACAGTAAGTAAACAGTGGTAATACTTATAACTGTTTAACAAATAAGTCAGACAGGTATTTTTACACTTTTATTACTGTGCTGATTTCTTTTTAAAGAGAGAGTGGCTCATGCTCAAAAGGTATTCCAAAATGATGTAGTAAACTAGTTTGTATATTTGCTGACTTGGATTTTATTCAGTATAATGTAATAGTAATATGATCATTACTTATAGAAAGAAGGCATATTGGGTTATTCACATATTCCACAGTAAACCTTTTTAGGAAAATGACCTAGAATTTATTTGTACCAGACCTACTGTATTATTTGACTTACGTAAGTAACTTACGTACACTGAATATAAAAAGTCAACACATCCCTGCTAAAAAATGGCAGGTTTGTGTGATGAAACCAGGATACACCGTAGAGCTTTTCCCATCTTCAATTTCATATTGCAATGAACAAATGAAATAAAATAAATAAAGATCCCAAACAATGATCCGCTGTTTCACATTTCCTTTGTTTCATCTGACTATGGGATCTGTGGGATCTCACTGTTGAAAGGTATTGAGGGGAGGGTTATAACAAATTTCTACAACATATGATGTACCATAGAATACCATGAATGTCATCATTAACAAGAAGAGACAATGGCAAAGCACAGTGACATCACCATGAACAGGATTTCCAAATAATATATAGAATAAGGACAACATGAAAACATATCAGCAAGACTTCCAGGAGACCTGCAGCAACATTTAAGGTGCTACATTAATATTTGGCAAGCATCTGTCATTCTCTTGTGACAATGATTGCTAAAGACATATTTATAAGTACGTATTTATAAGAAAAATCTTAAGTCTTTACACCTGAGACTGGTGCTCTAGTCAAGATAGATGAAACATAGATAGCTCCATATAGTACTACTCTAGTTTGGCACACAACAAGCCTTAGCTGAAGATGAAGATAGATGAAGATGAGGAAAAAAATGTCACCTTCCATCATGATAACAACCCAAAGCACATATTTAACTCAACAAAGGAACAGGTTCAAAAGTGACAACTTCTGTGACAACTGTGACAATAAGTGCATAACAGGAACAGCTAAATGCAGGGACTGTTAAGTTGCTAGACTCTATACTATACTGCGTTCTGTATTATGAATGCATATTCGTAATTGCTACAGTATACTGAGTTCTGTATTACGAGCAAAAGGTGCTTTAACAAACTATAAGGTAAGGGGTGTGCATATTTTTACAACCTTGTTATTGTATCCAAACATGGGTCAACACTCCATGAGAATCGTAATGTGGTACTTCTTACATTTTTCTTTCAATAAACGAAATCATTTGAATTAGACATATTCAGCTGAAAGTGTATGCTGTACTGGATGACCTTGTGAAAGGAGGTGTAAGCTAGCCTGGTAGGTGAAAGCTAACATAGTGAATGAAACATAAGCTAGCAGGAAACCTATGTGAAGACTAGCTTAGATGTGAAAGCTAAACTAGAAGGTGAAATCTACCTATTGGTGAAAGCTAGCCTAGCAGGTGAAAGCTAAAAATAGTGGTGAAAGCTATCCTAACATGTGAACTTATGGTTTAAAGTCACATGTTTGAACATATTTTGAGGAATTTATACATTCATCAAAGCAGAAAGACAAGAAAATATACAACAACCAGGTTTGCTGTTAAAAGTGTTCATATTTAAAAACTGTTTACTACTACAAATACACTGTTCTCTTGAAATAATAAGAGTATGGATGCTGGATGAGTAAAGATTGCTAATATTACTTGGCTATTTTATGTGAGGAGAGGAGAATGTCCCAGAATGCACTGTGATATAAGGGGTATACACACACTCACACACACATACACTCACACACAGGTGTGTACAGTGATACACACTTAAACGCTGCGCTTTGCTGCCCTTCAGCTGTGCCAAGCAAAACTGGGTTAGCAGGCAGAGCATTTCACAGGATGAGGAATGTGTGTGTGTGTGTGTGTGTGTGTGTGTGTGTGTGTGTGTGTGTGTGTGTGTGTGTGTGTGTGTGTGTGTGTGTGTGTGTGTGTGTAAGAGCAATCCAAGCAGAGGAATCACAGTCCTGTGTAACCAAGGCAACAGACCAGGAGGCTGATGTCACAGAAGCACCACATGCCAGGGTGAAAAATAAAATCTAATGCATAGTGTGTGTGTGTGTGTGTGTGTGTGTGTGTGTGTGTGTGTGTGTGTGTGTGTGTGTGTGTGTACATATGTGCACTCATATTATGCCCTGTCCATCAACAGTACGCAGTACACAGTATGTGAACAGCATGAATATTACTACACAAGCCAACATTTCTAAATACACAGCCAGAGAGTTCTTCATGGTCTCACTACATCCCACAATGCAATGTGGTAGGCAAAGTCCACAGAAGTGAATGGCTTTATAATACAGAATGTTTTTGACGAACACTGTAGAGATTAGGTTGGACCACCTGCAGTTCATCTGATAGGTCCGAATCATAGGAATACATTTTCTCCTCTAACACCCCGACTGCCTATCAGTCTACACAAGGATCTTTTTCTGGATTTTAATTCAAAATTATTCACACTCATGCAAATAGGTTATGTATCAAAGATTGTTCTTACACTTACTTTTCTTATTGTGGTGTTGGATAACTTTGTTCCTTCAATAAATGAAGGAATATTTCCATATTATTCATATTCTATACCTTTACAGTATGCTCCAGGTCAATTTTGACCAGTTCCAGGAATCCAGTCATAATCGTCAATTTTTTTTGAACCACAGATCTGTGTGGAATGGCATCAATAAATGGATGAATTATCCTTGATTAATGATTCAGAGAGCAGGGAGAGAGTAATTTTAAGATTTTACACCACTTTGGCTGACTGCTTCATACTCACCGGGCTTCTTCTTCAGGAACACCTGAGACTGCTCATAGGACATAAAGAAGTTACCACAAGTCATGTTATGTCCTCTTAGCTCATCTGTCATCTCTAACATGACACACATGCCTTGGTTTCTCTCCGAAACTCTCCAAGCTGGCTTCACAGTATATATCTCATAACAGATTCAAAGCCCCCTGTGGCCTCTGTTCCTTATGTGCACTATATATGATCTGATTACATCTATACTGCTTTAGTCCTTCAAGATTCCCCCATGAAACTTTAAAGACCAACTGGTGTCTGTCTCAGTGGGAACCTAAGCAAATGTGGTGGGAAGAAAGGCAGTTCTCATGACTCATGTGTCATAAAAAATATATACACAGATGTGGCATACAGTATATAGTTTCACAGTTTCCAAGATTCACCAAAACCACAATTTTCCCCCTTGATTTGATGCACATCAGTCGATATAAAATCCATTTCAATAGATATGGGTCAAATTTGACCTGGAAAGCTCTCAAATATTTGTAGCACCTGTAGAAAAAATATAAAATATGAAACTTAAATTGCACATTTTGTGTCACTTTAGTAAAAGTTATTTAATTTCAGGTTTAAAAATGCCATTTAGGGTGATAAAATTTCAACATTTACATTTAGCAGACACCCTTATCGAGAGTGATGTACAACTGAGCAACAGAGGGTTAAGGGCCTTGCTCAGGGGACCAGCAGTGGCAGCTTGGTGGACCTGGGGTTGGAACCCATGACCTTCCGATCAGTAGCCCAACACCTTAACCACTGAGATACCACATCAACATGGGTCACATTTGACCCACTCAATGTGTAAAAATGAATCCAATCATTCGTAACCCGGGCCACTACATGCTCTCCCAACTCACCATAGTTACCTCTATCCATCAGATTTGGTGATCCCCAGGAATGCATACTATTTACATTGCTTTTCTAATGGAAGGACACCTCTGTTAAATTTCCTCAAACAGTCTGCACTGTGATCATGATCCAGTGAACTTTAAATGTTTCCTCTTTTTCAATCCATACATAAGCCACATCATAAAAGCTGGAGACTAGGTAATGAGATCCTTAGTGTTAAAGCAAAAACAGTCAGTACTTGTTTCTCAAGATTTCACTTTCTGCCTGCCTGGGATGGTCAGAGACTGGAGAGATGGCTAGCAATCATCAACAAGCAAGAATCAAGGCCAATCTGCTGCAAGGGACAGGTTTCACAATAAGAAAAAACATTATCCAATGAGGTAGTATTCTATTCATCCATGTTCTGACCCGCTTATTTTATGCAAGGGAACCTGGAGCCTATCCCAGAAGACTCAGGGGAAAGAGGCAGGGGAGACCCTGGACAGGGTGCCATTTGTTCACATTGCACACACACCACAAACACACTTGGAATAGAATACTGTTTTATTTTGTTGTTGTTGTTGTTGTTGTTGTTGTTGTTGTTGTTGTTTTACTTAGCTACCTAGCACACATCTAGCATTACATCTCGGTTTGCAATGTCAGATTACACTCTGTACTAGCTAGCTAGCTAACTAATCACTATGGTTCATTTTAAAAGTTGTTTTGTTACATGATTAGCTTGCATTAATTTGATTAAGAACTTTATTTTCCAGGTTACATGATATTTGTTTACATAATCTTTTAATAATCTTAAAAAAAAAACAAAAAACACACAAACAAAAAAAACGTTATGTAGTTGTGAGCTCAGTTGTTATAGTAAACGTTGGTAAACCATGTGATAAGCACTTATCAGCGGGTCGGCCATTTTAAAACACAAAATCCTTCCAATGCACTGGAAAAGTTGCACCCTAAAATTTCTTATAATGGACCGCAAACCCCACCGTTCCATTGCTGGAAATGACATGATAATTTATGAAGCTTCTCATCTTGAAAAAATGGTGAATATAGTAAGTATGTAACCTAGTGAACCAGCATTAATGTATTCAATGTTAGAGATTTAAGCACTTATGTACGTCGCTCTGGAAAAGGGCGTCTGCCAAATGCTGTAAATGTAAATGTAAATGTAAATGAAGAAATTCCCCCCGGCTTGTTATCGTTCTTGTAGTTCTTTAATGATTATTATGTTAACTAGAAAACTTAAGTTATATCTAAAAGTCTTGGCGGGTAGATCATAGAGAGACGATACAAGTTCACATGCTGTACAATATACATGTCTAGTACTACTAAGAATATTAACAGTGTATATACAGTTTATACTGGTGCAGTATTTAAATATTTCAAACACATCCTCGGACTTGTGGGTGATCGCCCGTGTGGGTGTCTTATGTCCAATTGTTTGAGTGTTTGTGAATAAGAACTACTAGCAGATATCATAGCAGTTATGAATAGTGAATAGTCCACTCATAGATTGCTAGGCTACAATAACAAATAACAATAATAATAATAACAATAATAATAATAATAATAATAATAATAATAATAATAATAATAATTAGACATTAATAGAATTTCAAATTTAACACCCATCTAATTTTTTTCGCAAATAATGGTCCTAAGTGCACAACTGTCATGACGCCACTATTATCCAAATATAACTAATAGATTTGAACTAATTTCATCTGTACAGTACAGAAGACAGGAGAAGGTCAATATATCCTCTCGCCTCTGTCTCTCTCCATGTAATAATTTATTTATTCACTCCTTCATTAATCATGTGAGATGGGATAATAGAAGGTCACTGCACTATGTGTGCTACAAACCTAGCCAGAACATGTTCAGTAAAAGTGTTTCTGTTTATAAAGTATTGACAAAATTAAAGTGTGTACTTCAAGTTTGTAGAGATTACACTAGGCAAATGGTATGTTTAATTTCTTTTATTATTATTTTTAGTCCAACTACTGTAATGACAATAAAAGACAAAAGCCGCACACACACACACACACACGTGCACACGCGCGCGCACACACACACACACACACACACACACACACACACACACAAAAAACCTAGCGCTTAATAATATTATTAGAATTCAATTGTTCACTTAATCAGATTAAATCCTTTGATTCTTACTGAAGTCAATAGAATTTGCTGTAAAAAATGTTAAAAAGGACTAAGCATTTGTACACGTTCGGAACTGGAAAGCTACACACCAAGCCAATTCTCATGGTGTTGAATGTAGCTCAGTGGTTAAGGCATTACTGATAGGATAGTTTAGGCATTGGGGTACTGATATAGGTTGGGTGTGTTTGAATCCCAGGAACCCCAATCTGAAGCCCACGAACAAAGCCATCATTGCTCAGTTGTATAAATGAGATTTGCTCTGAATAAAAGGGTGTCTGCTAAATGTCGTAAACAAGAAAACGGGATACATCAGACTTTCTATCATAGCAAGGATGAACAATAACCTTTTGGTGGGATCACCCAGATGATGGGGGCCCTGTTGCTTCTAAGATTCTTACCACTGCATACCGGGAACATCCCACAAGACCTACTGTTCTGGAGATGCCCTGACCAAGTCGTCCTGACACAACTTGACACGAGCCATTGTAACAAGACATTCAATATTATTCACTTCACCTGTTAGGGGTTCTCATGTTATGGCTGATGGGAATGTGCTAGTTTATGCTAGAGCACCAGGGTCTGACTTTCACATACATTCATCCTCAAAAATGTAACATTTTATACTGATAAATTTCTCCTTCTTCATTTCTGGGGTAATGAGAGTTATAAGAGCTATAACTTAAGTAAATCATTTAATTGAAACATATAAAATGTATACATACTGTATATAAAAATATAATATATAGTAAAAATATAAAAATATAGTAAAAATGTTTCCCAGGCCACAATATATACAGTAGGTTAGTGTTTTATCGATCTGCATGAGCATATTAATTTCCCCAGCTTGACTCCAGTTATTATGTTTATTTATATACAGTATGTCTTTGCAATACTGAGAAAAATGTATAGCAAAGGTGAATGCAAGTGCAGAATATTTATTCAATAAAGAAATGAAAGCAAAAGATGTGAAAACTATGAAAATAAATAGGAACTGTAAGACCTCCAGACACTGAGGACACTGAGGAACACTTGACACCACAAACACATTACAACAGACAACAAACTCTGACCGAGACACTGAAAATCTGCAACTTATTCAGTGAAATCAATCAATCAATCAATCAATCAATCAATCAATCAATCAATCAATCAATCAATCAATCAATCAATCAATCAATCAATCAATGCGACATGAAATACAGGTGAGAGTGATTGAGATATGTGACATGCTGGGGATGATGGGTAATGTAGTTTAGTGCCTCTTTGGTGCTACTATGGCAAACCAATCATGCTGATCAAGTTCAGAAGATCCTGATAAGTTTTTAACTGTGGCACTAACATATGACCGGTTCACCAGTTTGTTTTAAATATATTGGCAGATAACAACCATAAGATATAATAACATTATCATGATATGCTAGTTTTGTTTGTATTGTGCAGCCCTATGTGTATATATGTAAATGAGCATTTCTGTAAGGCTTGTGTGTTCCCAACTCAGTTAATGAGTCATAAGTGGCTTTGGGTATAAATGACCCGATTAGTCAGTTAGTCCCGCCTCCAACCCAAACACAGCTGCTCCGTTTTGCCCCTTTCCTTTAAAAAAGGAAACTCATGATGCATATGTTCTCTCAACAGAAGAGCTGGGGTTCATTACAGTGGTTTGTCCAAAACAAATACAGCACAGATTTAGGCATGTGGGTCATCAATGAATACTAAGCACTGCTACAGTAACTACCTATTTCCTGCTACCTACACTGTAAACTGACATTCAGTGATGTAAATGGATTTATTCTGTTAATATTCGTGCACCTATGTTATAACTGACCACAAAACTAATCACACGTACTTTCAGTAACGGCTCTGCTTTATATACAACATGCTTGATATACAACATAGAAACGATGCTCTTAGTCCAGCTGAGTAACTCAGAAGGAACTGTGTCTGTGTGGGTATGGTGTGTAAACAATGTAAATGAAGACCTTGCTAATGATCACTAATGACCAAACCTAATGTATGACAATGACGTGTTTTGTAGAACAAATGGAAATTCAGGCAGATCTGAGATCACAGACATTTTGGCATGAGTGTAACATGATAATAATGAACTCATTTTGTTATTTCACTAAGTTATTCCATATACTAGCTTTCCTATGAAACATTTTTTCATTTTTCTTTTCATTTTCAGCTTTTTAAAATGTTATGCTAGCCACTTGCTGGACCGCAGTACTAACATGTTTAACGTCTTGTTCCTTAACCCCCCTGGGTTTTCAGAGAGACTGAGTAAGAAATGTTAAAAAAAAAAATTCAACAATCAAGAAATTGCTCATGCAAAAGCACTTTAAGAAACAAGACAAACGATAAAACGTCTATGGCTAGAACCTATACTCTGAAGCAGCGAGAAAACGCAGCATAAAATGTTATAAAGATTTTATTCTGTAAGCTTACAGCTTACAGAAATGAGGTAGACATATTCTTTCCTTCTGTTTTGTCTTTTAGCATTAGTCTGACTGTGGCTGGAAAGAAGCTGTTATAAAAACATGCTTTGTGTGTGATGATACTGTCCAGACTGCAATGTCTCAGGTTGTACAATGATGATGTCAGAGCAGAAAGTGAGCTGGGTGGTGTGTGTCCCAGAGGATCTTCTGTAGATAGAGCTACAATTTACTAATTAATAGGCTTATCAACTGCTGCTTGAGCTGACCAATTTTACTGGTCATCAGTGCCACTCCATCTGTTCCTGATTTGATGTCAATAGTGATTTCCTCCTTGCGTTTACCTGTGATGCCTTCAGGTACTTTAATATTCACATTTACGGCATTTTGCGGATGTACTAATCCAGAACGACTTACATTTTATCTCATTTTTTATAGAACTGAGCAATAGAGGGTTAAATGATTTGCACAGGGGTCCAACAGTAGCAGGCTAGTGGACCTGGGATTCTAACTCGCAACCTTCCAATTAGTAGTCCAACACCTGCACCACAAGGCTACCGCATCCCCTAATCCTCACATCTGCCAAATAAAACATGGCAGTGAGTAAATTGTGATCTCTAATCATCCCCCTAATTATGCGTGACGGATGGATGTACAATCCAGGATGTGTCCCTGCCTTGAGCCCAGTGTTTTCAAGACAGATACTGTATCCAGTGTGTTGCAGGCATGCTGCCTAATAAAACCTGCAACCCTGTGTCACATACAGTAGTCCAACGAGGAACCTCAATTTCACACCTTTTATTTATTTTTACAATGACCCTAGATTTGAATGGCGGTAAGGGGCATCCAACTAACCTCATTCATTCTTTTCAGATGGCTTTCACACCTAGAGGCAAATTTACATTTAATGAACAGACTGTAAGCACACACACACACACACACACACACACACACACACACACACACACACAATGAAAATTTTATGTCAAGCTAGGCTGTGTCATAAATCATGCATGTAGAAGGCCATGTATCACACACACACACACACACACACACACACACACACACACACACACACACACACACACACACACACACACACACACACACACACACACACACACACACACACACTTTCTCTCTCGCTCTCTCTGCTGCATTTATGGAAAAAGCCCTGTGCTTCAGACATACCATCTTTAAATGACTGCTGTATCAGAAATGATTAATATTAAAGTACATTTAGTAAAAGTTTTGTGTAATGTTGCACCCATATTATTTACATAGACAAATCTGCATAGCAATGCTGTACATTGCTTAGATTTTTCTCGGTGTTTCTACAATACTGTCTATTTTGAAGCCATTACATTACATTTACAGCATTTAGCAGAATCGGAAGCTTTGCATTCAGAAGCTTCTGTTCAATAGATCAACACCTTAACCACTGTCTTATCATAGAAACCTGCTCACATAGATTAGATAGTTCTCTTATAGCACTGCTCCAGTGTTCAGAAACTATCTTTTTCCAGCTGCAAAATTGCAGTCTTCTAGCCTTCCTGTCTGGCAAAACTGCTGCACCCAAAACCCATTCATGTTTTGTGGTGTTCATTCTCCACCCAACTGTTATACAATTCTTTCGAACTGAGAAAATGGAGAATAAAAGGGAAGAAAGGTGATACAACCAGAATGAAAAAGAGAAGGATAGGCAGACAAAGAAGGTGAAGTCTGGTGTGAAAACTATAAAAACAAGATGTGAGAATAGAAAGAAAGAAAGAAAGAAAGAAAGAAAGAAAGAAAGAAAGAGCCTTACTGCTTCATATCAACAACATCCTTATTATATCATCACATCGCACTAGAGACAAACTGCACACACTGCAGCTTAAGTGTGTGCGTGCGTGTGTGTGTGTGTGTGTGTGTGTGTGTGTATGTGTGTGTGTGTTAGCAAACTGTTCTCTGAGAGGTGCTAATTTTGAAGAAGGAAACTACAAAAAAAATCTGTAAGCAGAACAAACACAGCTGACATATTCGTCTCTCATGAAGTACTGCTTTTAGTTCATCGCTTATCAAACACTTTTTTTTGTTGCTAGTCAATCAGTCAGAAGGCAGCCCTCTAGACAGAACTTTTGCGTACAGTTATCTGTCACTAAAATAACAGCTGTCTCAAACGGAAAGCAGAACTTGACTTATTTTGCATAAATGAGAGCATAGCATACATATGTCTTTCTCTCCTTCTCAGTGTAGCTCGTCCTCCAATTCTATTCACCCAGAAATATCTATGAAGTTTTATCAAATATGGTGGACCAAGCAGACACTCAAACGGAGGAGTATTTAAAATAGTTAAATAGTCATTAAATTTAACTAGCTAATATTCTATAACACAAACTTCAAACATAGTGTACAGTATGAGGCTAGTTGTGAAAATCCCTGATATTTAATCATCATGCAGCCGGACTGAGATCATTAGTGAACGTTTAGAAATGTCAAACACAGACAACATGCCATTTTTAAGTGATATAGCTTCATCCTAGCTTTTCTCACAGAAAGGTAGACACAATTTTATTTGCCCCATTGTGAAATATATAATTTGTATAATATATCATTCCAAGTATATTTACCTTTAGTTTCTCAGTCAAAGACATTTAATGATTAACCTTGTTCATGTTAACCGATTATTCAAATGCACCTTAAAAAAACACTGTTAATAATGAGCTGTTATGGATCTTTCAGCTTGGGCATTTCATTGGGAAATCTCTTGACATGGCTGTCTGTGAGAGGTCCCATAAATCTACAGTCTTGGCTAGAAAGAAATGAGGTCCATCCTATACTTCACACACCACATGTATTTCATCTAATGACCACTGGGGGTGCTGTTGTCATGTTATGAGTCAAGTGAACTCAAGCAGCTTTTATTGTCATTTCACCCATATATATCTGGTGTACATAACGAAACAACGTTCTTCCAGGATCTTGGTGCTACAGAAAGATGCAGAGCACCATAAAATAACAAAGAACTAAGGACTAAGTACTATCACTTATTTCCACATAAAGAGCATGTATGCAAATTAACGCAAACAGTGCAAGACAGAAATATAATACACTGCACTTACTATACAGTAGAGAAAAGAAAGCAGCACAAATGAGGATGCATTGGCTGTAAATTCAGTGCTTGGCTCAGAAAAAGCAAAATATATTCGTCTTACGCACATTTATTACCAGCAAAGGAGAGCATATGGATGGCTCTGCAAGCCCATTCATACCAGACGGCCCTGCATATCATGCAGAATTGAACACAAGCGTTTAACGTAATACACAGCTAATGGAGTTTTATTACAATGAGTATCAGCTGAATGAAATGGTAGTCTTGGATAGTATAACTGATTGAATAACTGATTGGATCACATCATCACTTTGTCTCTACAGCTGAGACACTACAGTACTAAGAACACGTTAGAAAGTAATTCCTTTGAGAAGAAAAAAAAGAAAAGGCAGAGCTTTGAAAACGTTTCTTACCTCAATTAGAAAGTCACCGGTCCGAAGCCCCGCCTCCCATGCAACTCCACCCTCATCCACTGACTCCAGATACTGAAGGGCAGGAAAAGCTGGAGTAGGTGTAAACTCCTCGATGGGCGTGTCAGCTTTGCGGTGTATCGGGAGGTAGAAATAAGAAAAATTTGAAGACAGTTAAAATGGGTTTGATTGAATGACAAAGTTTGTGATTCAGACTGTATCAGAATGGGTGCAGAACTTTGTTAGTGTTATGGGAAAATGGATCGTTTTAGTTATTCAGCCTAACAAAGTTAAAATGGCTGTTTATAAAAAAATGTAAGTGTGTAGTTCGTGAGTTTAAAGTTACAATTTGGCCAGGTATAAAATTTAGATAGTGTCCCATTAATTGTATAACCCAAACGTCATCTAAAGCCCTATTCGGACGGGATTAGTTTTACGTGGGGACGTGGAGTAATGCAATTTTACCTCAGGACGTCTGTAATATTAATTAGCCAATTCGCACGGGACAAGACATCTCAGTAAAACTAGCAGAAGTGGGAGGGGTAACTCGCTATACGCACCACAGTAACCTCCTTGTCGTCATGTGCGTATGACGTTGCTTCCTGTTTCAATTGCCTCCATGCTTGCAAAACTTTTAAACAGGAAATGACAGAATTTTACCGTATATATTTACAGTGGGTTTATTCGGACGGGATTAGTATTACCTGAGGTCATTTTTCTGGACCTTTTTACAGAAGGTAAAAGTTGCCGTAATCTTTACTGACATGTCCGTAATGATTACAGAGATGGCACATTTGGACGGGACTAAAATCACCGAGAAGCTCTGGTAATAATTACTTTACCCCCTCGTCCCCACGTAAAACTAATCCCGTCCGAATAGGGCTAAAGACATGTTTGGTGTCTGAAGTTAGCTTCGTTAGTCTTGTTACCAGAGTTAATGATGACTATCTATCACATTAAGATCACACCTAACACATAGTACCATTATTTTCTCCTTCAGTTCTTATGTGAGCTTGTCAGAAAGATATCTGGTGTGACCTCAACATGGCCACTACTACTGTTTCTGTGATGTCCATCTGTCTAGTTAATAAAACCTACAGTGTCATAATATATCAGAAACCACATACTGTAAGCAAACCTGAAATGAATGAAGAAGTCAACATAGTTCCAAAGTGTTACTAATAATTACATTAGTGTTTCCCAATTTTCCTGCTTCCTGTTGTTTCTTATTGTAAGACACATTCGAGTAAATGAAATACGAATCGTCAGAATGTAAAGTGCTCGGTTAAATCTCACGCTGTGTAGAATTACGGATGCTGACCGCTGATCGTAACGGTGTGAAGAGAGTGACCATTCTGAGCATCTCTAACAACCAATAGCATGATTTGCAGTTAGCACTGAATTTGTTATAGAGGTTCGAAGCTCTGTGGAACTATTTCTACTTAGTGACAATTGAAATGTTGTGTTATTTAAAATAAATTCCTGAATATCCCCAGAAGTTCATTCATACAACAATTGGAACACAAAAGACTGAATTTATTTATTTATTTATTTTTTTAATGAAATGTGTCTGTAGGTAAATGATAAGATATAGAACTCATTTGGGTTGTTTTTCTTTCAGCAATTTATTTATACAGATTTAGAATTTTTTCGGTCCAGAAATGAGCTGCACCTCAAAATCATACAGTCATATTCATGGCTGTTAACAGCTGCACTTTTATCTCATTAGCAGCTGCATGTTCGACATTAGAACTGAAAACTGCAGTGAATTTATAGAATAGAATAGAAGTCTTTATTTTCTCACATACACATTACAGCACAGTGAAATTATTTCTTTGCATATCCCAATTTTTTGACATTGGGATCAGAGTGCAGGGTCAGCCATGATGCAGCACCCCTGGAGCAAAGAGGGTTAAGGGCCTTGCTCAAGGGCCCAACGGTTCTCGACAACAAGAATGAGAAACAGTGCTCACACACACACACACACACACACACACACACACACACACACACACACACACACACACACACACACACACACAAACACACACTTTCTTAACACATCCATTTTGTCCTCATGTTTAAAATGTGTAGAATAAGGAATCATCATTGAATTTATTAAGAACAGCTGGATTAGCAGAGCAGACTGTAAAAAAATACAGATTTACTTTATTCTATTTTTGTTTTAAAGCATCGTACAACTTTGACAAGAGTGTAGTGAGTCAGAACAGAGCACACACACACACACACACACACACACACACACACACACACACACACACACACACACACACACACACACACACACACACACACACACACACAGAACACCCATCAAAAAGGGTTTGTAAATAATAGCAGCAGAAATTGTACTGATTTTGGAAAGTGTTATTGTTACAGAGGAATAGTCCATTTCCATCTCACACTCCCTTCTTCCATTAACATCACTTCTCTCATGGTCATTAATACTAAAACTGTTAAGTATTGATAAATAGTACATGTTAGTAATAAAATACTAAAGTTCTACAAAATGTAATTCTACAAATTAAACAGAAGGTGTTCACCATAATTTAACAGTGATGACCAAACTTTTAATGGAATACTTGGCCTCAGCATAATATGAAAACATGCCTACACACACACACACACACACACACACACACACACACACACACACACACACACACACACACACACACACACACACACACACACACACACACGATGTAAACTATGTGAGTCTCTTGTTCGTGCTCATGCTCCTATCTGTTAAAAAAGAAAAACTCAACCCATCAGTAACTAGCTACATAACTTTACCTCAAATCAACCTCAACCTGTAAAGTGTGCACTGTGTGTGTGTGTGTGTGTGTGTGTGTGTGTGTGTGTGTGTAATGTGATCCTGATCCAGTCCTGTTTGCACCACGTCTCTAGAAGTTTTTTCCTGATGCTTTCCTATAGGCTTTCATTATTGTCTTGATCGATCATTTAACCTGCCATGCCTTTATTTTTGGTTTTGGAAACATGCCAGGACTTTAAAGCTTGCTGTAACATAGTCAGTGCTTCAGCAGAGCAAAAACCAACATTTTACACAAATTCTTTATTTTGCATATTCTCTGCCAACCAAAACGACACACGTTCTCTATCACACGCGTCCACAGGGTATGTAATCTGTTAGTGTAACAGAAGAGTAGCAGGAGAAAAGGATAATGTTCTCGCGCTCTGTTACACACGAGGGAAGTGGCGAGTACAAGAGGAAAACTTTTTGAGCAAACAGACTACTGCACCGACAGCCAAGTATTAACGCCAAGGATCCTCATGCCTTCCTGTCCTGACTGGTCAGAAGTTAATGGTCATTCTTATAGTTATAGAGCTTAGGATGCTGCAGACACTGGAGCTTTATCTCTGAGCTGATATTCTATAGACAGCCATCAGGATTTATGGAGAACTTCAACAAATATTACAAAATATTTTTCATCTGGTTACATCACTGAACCTCTGGCAAATAGATTAAACCTACACCCAGGTCACATGTCGTTTAAAAGAAATATAATAATAATGCAGTTTGCTTTATGCAAGCTTCTACCAGCACAAGACTGAATCCACATGGGGTAAAGGGGAGAACTTCATTGGCTCAGGGTTGTTGCTCAGGACTGGACTGAGGATAAAATCTGTGTTTACATTTGTTCTGAAAGAAACAGCATGGTCGCTATGAGATGTTTGGTTATCAGGAGCAGGAGTGTGAGGCTCATGTTAATGATGAGGGAGGTGAGGATGAGGATTGTAAGAAATGAAATATAAATGTCAGGGTCTCAGAGGTACAGATTACTAAACTCTAGATGGAGATGTGCACGCCTTTGTTCTTAATGGCTGGATGTGGCTGTTTGGAGAAGAAACATTCTTCAAACATACTCATGGTTAGGGGTAGTTGATATAGTGGCTTTCAGCAAGCGGAGTCAGATAATGATGATGTTAGTAATGATGATGATGATGATGATGATGATGATGATGATGATGAGCTAAAATAGCCAGAAGTATGCACTGGTTTTAAGCCATTTTTTTACGCACTTCATGTGTGTTTTGGTGCAAATCAACAGTGCACTGAAAACACTTATATTAAATGCATGATGATGATGATGATGATGATGATGATGATGATGAAGTGGGAACTGTGATGAAAGGATCAGGACTAAAAGTGTAGATTAATGGTGTGTTTGTGTGTTTGGTGTGTAAGGATGAGGATGATGATGATAATGATGATGAAATTGCGAACTGAGATAACAGGATCAGGAGCAAAAAATCCTTAGATTAATTGTTTTGGTTGTGTAACCATGATGATGATGATGATGATGATGATGATGATGAAGAAGTTGAGAACTGACATGAAAGTATTTGTAGTGAAAATCTAGACTAATGATGTGCTTGTGTGTTTGGTGTGGCATGAGGATGATGATGATGATGATGATGATGATGATGATGATGGTAATGATGATGAAGGAGTGACCCAACATGTACACTTGTGTGACACATGCTCTCAATCCAGTTTACTAATCTTGTCGTTCATAATTTGATGTGGGTGTTTGATGTGTAATAACAGGATTAGAGATGACATGATGTTTATGACAATCATGATGATGATGATGATGACAGTGATGATGATGCTGATGATGACGATGATGATATTTTTAAGTCCACACCTTTTTTTTTTTTTGAGGTGACTAATGCTAATCATTAAAGGTGCAATGATGCTGATGATGATGATGGTGAATGTGTGAACATAAACAGACCCAATATGTGGACTGGATTGACACATCATCTCAATCCAAGATGCTAATCTCTGGATTAATGGCATGTTTTGGTGTCTTTGGTGTCTCATTAGAAGCATAGCTCTAATGATGATGATGGTGATAATGATAGTGCTGGTAATGATGATGATGTGAAGTGAAATAGAATAATATGGAAATGAAGTGGGTGTGATCTCAGAGCAGATTTGTGAGATGGATGATGATGATGATGATGATGGTGACGAAGGTAGGAACTCTGGCTTACCTTTCGCTCCTCTCAGCACGAAGCCGAATCCCTCGTTCTCCTTCTTGTGCAGCACCACGGTCTTTTCGTCGATGGCGCAGTCGCTGCGGAGGAAATTGCGAACGTAGCGTCCGTTATTACATCCCATCATCCTCATCATGGCCACCGCCTTGCGGCCCGAGTGCATGTTTATCATGATGAAAGGTAAGGGGAAGGACGGACAGGAGGGATGGAAAAGATAGATGGGTGGATGGATGGCTGTATTTCAAATTAATGGAGGGGTTAACGCATCCCCTCTTTTCCTCCGTCCCTCGGAGAGCGAGTCGCTCACCGAGGCCTCGTCGCTAAAAACAACCATCACCCGGCTCGATGAATAAATGATGAAATAAATGATGAAGAGCGGCAGCAGAGGAACGAGAGGAAACGTAGAGAGAAGAAATAAGTGCAGAGAGTGATAGCAGCACACAAGCGCAAGGACCGTGCGAGTGAGCGTGTGTCATCAGCAGCCAAGAAGCAGCGGTGACATTTTCATTCCTGCGATCCTTTTGGCAGCATGAAGAAGCGAGCGTGTAAGAGCAGGAGAGGATCTCTCTCTCTCTCTCTCTCTCTCTCTCTCTCTCTCTCTCTCTCTCTCTCTCTCTCTCTCTCACTCTCTTTCCCCCTCCCTCGCTCTCATTTCTTTCTCCCTCTCGCTCTCTTGTTCACTATCTCTCTCACTTGCTCTTTTACATAACATTGTGTATTACTCAGTCAGCATCATTTCCAGTCTTAACATGTATATGCATCTTTATTATACAGTTGGAGCTGTCATAATAATCATAATCATAATAATAATCATAAGTAAATACCTTTCATCTTAATAATAAAACTCATTATACATCAATAGGTTAAAGGTTATAAGTTGTTTCCTGTGTGTGTGTGTGTGTGTGTGTGTGTGTGTGTGTGTGTGTGTGTGTGTGTGTGTGTGTGTGTGTGTGTGTGTGTGTGTGTGTGTGAGATTGTGTGTTAGAGAGAGAGAGAGAGAGAGAGAGAGAGAGAGAGAGAGAGAGAGAGAGAGAGAGAGAGAGAGAGACAGAGAGAAAATAAGTAGATGTGCGTGAGCATGTGTGTGTATGAGTGTGAGTGCGAGAGACTTCTGCAGTCCTAGCAACAGAGCGGAGGATGCTTAGTTGCCCTGGCAACCAAGTCTGTTTTTTTCTGTTCTGATGAAGGTTCAGGTGATCATATGATCTAAATTTCATACACAGGTGAATTTAATTCTGTGAATTCTGTACCAACATTTTCAACCCCATACTGTAATATTGGCAAATGACTACACAACTTTTACAATCCATATAAAACATTTTTGCTTGCCGACATCTCATCAAAAAATGTTAGAGTTTTGTATTTTTGGTCTCAAGAGAACAAGTGCTAATAAATGGTCAGCCAAAGATGCAGTCTCTCTCTCTCTCTCTCTCTCTCTCTCTCTCTCTCTCTCTCTCTCTCTCTCTCTCTCACACACACACACACACACACACACACACACACACACACACACACACACACACACACACACACACACACACAGTGCTAGAATGTTGTATATAGACAACATTAAAATGTCTCAATGGGAGGGAATAAGCATGATAACCTCATCATCATGCAGAAATGGAGGAAGATTTCCTGTGTGTTACTGGACATGTTCCTTCTTTGTATATGTAGACACAAAATGTAAGAATCCCTTAACCAATAATCATAAAAGATTCCAATATGAAACTCGTGCAAGATTCTAATTAGAAATGAGAAATTCTGCCATATATTGGAACAATTTTTATAAGATTCCTATAGGAATAAAGATTTTATAGGACATAAATAAAATAAAATATATAATCTGTAATGTACATTAAAGATTAATAATTCATGGAACTCATATAATTCAGTTTCATATAGATGAAATGGATCCCGTTATAAAATTATGTAGATATAAACCTTTATAAACATAGTTTAAAAAAAATTCTGGGGGGATTTTAAAGCCTGGAAATCATGCTAATATCTGGCAACCCGCGTGCTCAACTAACTTATCTATGAACTCATGAGCATGTCTGTGTTTGATTGAAACTTCAGATATGGACACTTATTTTCCATTCGCTCAGTTATTTTTAGCTAATATCCAATGATATCATTGACCATCTTGTTCTACAATCACTTGTTTAGGTTTTGGTCACCAATTAAGTAATTTTTAAAGGTAACAGGGAATTAAGTTGTGTAGAGCTAGGCTAAGATCTGAGGAAGTGAGGAAATACATGATACATTACTACAGATTCTAGCTACAACTATTACAATGTTAATGGTCCAGAGCAGTCAAAAGAACTTTCCAAATTTTTATATCTCCATATACTCTCAATTTCTCTTTTATATCTCTTTATTCATCAGCTCTCTCCATCTAGTCTGGTGTTCAGGCTGCAGACAGTTTGCAGTTCATGCAAAATTTCACAGCACCTTCTGTCAGTGTAAAAAAAAAAAAAGGAAAGAAAAGAAAAAAATCCCCAGATGAATATTTAACGCAGTGTTGTGTTTCAGCCCCCCAGGGAGAATTCAGCTTGAGTTTGAGGAAAAAAAAACAAAAAACAGGCTGAATGGTCTCATTAAAAACCAATCTCACTGCTGCAGCACATTTGGGTCAGTGCTGCAGAGAAATAAATATTATTAATGTCTGCATCAGAAACAACAAGCTGGGCTTTTCAGTGTTTTTACACGTCTGATGTCACTGTCAATTTTGCAGTCTCGAGAACACAGTCTGTGTGTTTGTGTGTGTTTGTGTGTGTTTGTGTGTGTGTGTGGATTAGTGTCTTATGCATATTTTTTTATGTGACTGACTACATGGAAATTACTAACGGCAATTCATACTTCCATAATCCATACATTATTTATGGCCTATTAATTCCGCTCTACAATTAAGGAAACACTATAAAAGTTTCATCTGTGACAAAACCTTCTAAGACCAGTTTTATAGATTAGGTAGTTAGTAAGTTAGTTAGTTAGTCAGTTTGTCTTGACACATGAGTGGCAGTTGTGGCTTAACAGTTACAGCTTTGGGTTACTGGTTTAAGCTCAGGGTTCAAGCTCCAGCACTGTTAGAGAATAAGTTACCCTTGAATACAGTCATTAACCCTCCCTGCTTCAGGGTGCTGTATCACGCTGACCCTGTGCTCTAACCCTAAGCTTCCTAACAAGCTGAGATAAGGAGGGAAAGGCTTTTTCTTTGCTTTTATTTCTATTTGGCAAATTATCATTTTTAATGTGGTGTCTATTTGAATATCAAATTTTCTCTGGTACTTTTGGTACTCATTATTATAAAACTATGTGAAAATGCAGTACCATGGCATCTTTTTAAAAGATATACAGTATACTGTTATGAATTAATATAGGTTTGAGTGATAGCTGTACCTGGAGGCATCAAAGCTGTCATATGAGCCCACGGTGTAATGCCTGAAAAGCTTCTTTTTATCTGTCCGATCTATTCGGCTCTCTGAGGAAAAACAAAAGCAATAAAAACACTTAAAGAGACACTTTATCATCAAAACACTACTGGAAGCAAAAACCTAGAATGAAACCTAAACATTACTGTTTTTCTGTAATTGTAACTGTTACTGAACATGTGGTTTGGCATAATGTAGATAATTGATACAGATTTTCATTCACCACAATAATTTGAATATTTTCCATTTATTTTTCTTCCTAGTCAATTGAATTTTGTACGTTGTTTGTTGAAGATTATTAATGTTTCACATTTAAACACACCACCAAAGAAGTGTGTAGACTTACGGGGTCTGGCCACATTGGTTTTGACAGGAATTTCTTCTACACAGTTAGCTGGAAACCAGCCAACACGGCCACGAGCGCTGCCTTCCCAATAACCACCTTCACCAATACTGAGGACTGAGACAGCCAAATATCAATCACCATTCTGCTGTGATACTTGTTATTGTTAGTGATCTGTTATCTAACACTGAGACAAAGCCACTATTCAGACATTCACTTCATTTTGTGTTTCAGCTATGTTTGAAAGCTCACACCATTAAATCAGGGTTGCCAGGTTTCAGAAAAACAGCATAAAATACACACAAAAGACCCCAATTAATCCCAAAATGTTCATTTTTCTTCCTAGCCATGGATTTTTGATGTACATGAGACATTGGCCACTACTCATAATGTCCCAATTTCTCTCTCCCAGTACATGCAATACAATGCAATTTACAATCGAAATGGTTCAGCACATCATAGGTGCTGCTGACACTTAGCCTTTGTTTGTGGAAATGTGTTTGATTTCATTCTGATTATTTGCTATGAAACTTTTAGCGCTTGCTTTATATATATATATATATATAATATATATATATAAAAACTAGCCTAGTTGCAACCCTGTCACTGTGTCCTGTCTGCTGCTCCTCCAGCACTGAAAATGACTGTACGCTAGTGAGCATGAACGCAGCGTTGATTACTTTTTTCTATTTGTGTTTGTTGCACATCCCATTTTTGACCTAACACATAAATAACAGTTAGCTCATTGTGCAACATATAAAATCTTACACCTGCCAAATAACAACATTAAAATACAACAACTTTGGTCATAACAAAGAGATAATTATTATTTCAACCGAATTGAAACTAAATGGAGTTAAGCAAAGCAGAAGTAACTTAACTAGACTTAATTGCCATTCTCTACACCAAAAAAAAAAATCATAAATATAAAAAATTTCAGTTGAAACTGTGTAAATATTGTCATGTCATATTTTTTTATTTTGTGCATATTTTTTCGATAGTAAAGAATAAAATCATTAGCACAATTTCAGCAATAGAATTTATTGCTCTATTTTCCCCGTAGTGATATACTGTATGTGGAATTCTGTATATTAAAACATTTTCTAGTCTCTAGATATGAAACGTGCCTTAAGGGACCTGCATTCATATGTTTGTATGATTGTTTCTGTGGGTGTGTACTGACCTTTAACCCTATCATTTTTATACAGTGTGATTTCTCCATCTGCTTGAGGCTGATAGGGTCGCACTGCAACAAAATGGCGACCGGGGACGGCACTGTACAGCTTCCTTCTTGACACTGAACCATCAAGACTTGTGTTTGCTCTGAGAAAGAAAGGAAGGAAGAGGAGAATTACCAGAAATATCGGCAGAATCATAACTACCAAAATCTGCTTTCCTCATGCTTAGATACTGTAGCAATACTCTTCTATTGCACTAGAAGGTCTGACTGTAGAATGGAGTCCACTGGGTGTGTCATTTAAGTGGGACACATGAACATGTGTCCAAGTCCATATGTTTTAATATTAATGAGTTGGCAACTAACATGTAATTATAGAGTCGTGCTCTATAATTTTTGTGAAATGATGAACTTTTCCTTACTCAACTGGAGAGCTAAAGTGTTGGAAAGTCAATGAATCTGACAACACTTGATATATATAGAACTGATGGAGCATTTATCATGTTTGTATGGCTCATCCATGTCAATAGTGTGTGAATAAAGTGCTTTGCTTCTCCTTGTAGAAAGAAAATACCAAAATACCAAAAAAGAAAAAATATTCTGTTGTACTTGAGAGATTTGTGTAAGCAATATCACACACACACACACACACACACACACACACACACACACACACACACACACACACACACACACACACACACACACACACACACACACACAGTTTGCCAGTTTGTGAGCTACCCTGGTGAACACCTCTCACAATTCTGCACAATCGTTCTACAGAGTGTCTCAGACTGTTAAGACTAGTGAACGGTGTGCAGAGCTTGAATATATTCTGTAAAATCTGAATTGTAGACAAACTATAGTATATGATGTGATATAATGCAAAAATCATAATAAAATAGATAATAGTTGCATCCCAATGAGACTACGTATAGTATGCAATAAAATAATGTACTATTTTTGTGGAGAAAAAAAAATTGTCAGTATATTTGAGTGTAGCAAAAGAGTAAGCAAGTACTGGGACATACTAACACATGTACGAGAAGAGAACACTGTCACTGTAATCAAACTCCTCTGTGTACTTAAGCTTTTCCACATTCATTATTCCTTATATAATCTATACTAGATTTTACTATTTTTACTATACGAATTTAAGTTGCTCTGGATAAGGGTGTCTGTCAAATGCAATTAATGTAAAAGTACATGTAAATTTGCCACTTCCTTGATTTCATTTAATTTGCCACATTACATTTACATCTCTTTAAAATCTAAATCTTAAATGCACCAGAGCAAATCTTCTGCTTCCTCACTTAAGTAGCAAAGTGCACACAGATTCGATCTTCAGAAATCTACCAGAAATAGTAGATGATCTAGGTACCTTTGCGATACTCTCTACAACGGCCTATGATTTAGGACACACTAATTCTGAACTCTGTGTTGTTGAAGTGAGTAAATGTTCAGCTTATGTAAGGAAATATACACTATAACTACACTTTGTACATGAGCTGGTGTGTTGAAGTTACATTGTGAAAAACTATTTTGTGTGTCATCAGCAGCCAAGGAGCGTTTTTATTCCTGTGTGTCTTTTGAAGCATGAAGAAGTAAGAGCATGAGAGGATCCCCCCCCCCTCTCTCTCACTCTCTCTCTCTATTTCTCTCTCTGTCTCTGTCTCTGTCTCTGTCTCTGTCTCTCTCTCTCTCTCTCTCTCTCTCTCTCTCTCTCTCTCTCTCTCTCTCTCTCTCTCTCTCTCTCTCTCTCTCACAATCTCTTTATCTTTCTACAGGACATTAAAATTATTTCTGCCATTGCAGCACATCAACAAATGTTAGTTAGGTTTTTTCTATCTATCTATCTATCTATCTATCTATCTATCTATCTATCTATCTATCTATCTATCTATCTATCTATCTATCTATCTATCTATCTATCTATCTATCTATCTATCTATCTATCTATCTGTTTGTTTGTTTGTTTGTCTGTTTGTTTATTTGATTTATTTATTTATTTATTTTTATACATTGAACAACTTAACCCCATGAAAATAAGAGCAAGCTTGTAAGTAATTTATCAATGGGGCACAAATACGCTGCTATTCTCTTCACTGAACTGATGTGAGAGCTCCATCTTATGGATAGTCTCAGTAACACAGCTTTATTTAGGAACAGAACATGCCTGGAGGTTCATAAGAATCAAAGAATTCTACAAAAATATTACAAATTCATATGGACAGATTTACCTCTGGGTTTCTTAAAAACTGAGCAGGTAATGTTATATTTCACAGCTTTGTAATCATTTTGGCCCTTTATAAGTTTGTCCTGTAGTCAACCAGACATTCATAGATGGCTAATTTATGTGTCACATATTTTCCGATACACACTTCTGTGATGTTCAGTGTTTTGCAGCCTGATGCTGTTTTAATTAAGTGGCAATACCTCCTGGTTTTAATGTAATATGAGAGACAAACTGTCTGTTGCTAAGCATCTAGCTGTAAGATTCTAACACTGCATTGTTTCACACTATACACATTTGACACCACAAAAGTGCGTCTAACACGTCTTCAGCGCACTGTTTCATGACCCCAGGTACAGTTCAGTACTAACCCTGCAAATAATATAAAGATTTATGCAAATATCTAACCAGGACATCACAAAGCAGCGGCTCACAAAGGTCAGTTAATATTAACATCAGTGATCAGACTGGAGAAAAAAGTGACCTCAGTGGCTTTAACTGTGCCAGAAACACTGGT
Source organism: Tachysurus fulvidraco (assembly GCF_022655615.1). Classification (NCBI taxonomy): domain Eukaryota; kingdom Metazoa; phylum Chordata; class Actinopteri; order Siluriformes; family Bagridae; genus Tachysurus; species Tachysurus fulvidraco. The sequence goes on from NC_062530.1 coordinate 10,011,903, forward strand.
TTGAATATTTCAGAAACAGCTGGGATTTTAACAGATAATAACCCTTTCTAGATGTCACACTAGAGAACACATCAAATCACAAATAAACTTTCGTTAAATTTTTTCTTTAGTAATACTGAATTAGCATTTTTTGTGTGTGTGTGTGTGTGTGTGTGTGTGTGTGTGTGTGTGTGTGTGTGTGTGTGTGTGTGTGTCGGTACTACCATATGTCTGATTTTAATCTACAAAGAGGTCAGAATGTCACATCTTAATCACTTCTGAGGCTTTGTTGCTTTGGGAAATAAAGCCCTTGATATCAGTGTGCAGACAGACATCGTGTAATATTGTACAAATAATGTAGCTATTTAATACACACCTAAATCACACAATACTCCTAACCTCTATAACTGAAATGAAATCTTTTTTTTTTATTATTTTAAATAAGTTAATCTAAAATA
>NC_062530.1:10014839-10052339 GCF_022655615.1 Tachysurus fulvidraco
GGCACTGAAAAAAAAAAGATTGATGTGGATCAAAAGCATTATTTGAAACACATGCTCTGGAATCTACAGACAAAGACATTTGTAATGGTTCGAGCATTTTACTTGTATTAATCCAACTTGTTTAGATATTGTAGGTGAACTATTGTATGAACCAATCAGCAAGAAACAGATAAAGAAATTAGGAATAACGCTCAAAATTATTTATTTGCTTTGTGTTTGTAAATGTATAACTAAAATATCAGAGCAAATCAGTTGACTGATTATTGTTTGTTATTAGTAGAAGAGGGGATTATTAATCCTTAATGTACAGTAGCTGTCATGTACATTTACATTTATGGCATTTGGCAGACGCCCTTATTCAGAGCGACTTTCATTTGATCTCATTTTAATAAACAAACAAACTGTTTAAAATGTCAAAACTGAGCAACTGAAGGTTAAGGGCCTTATTGAAGGGCCAAACTTGGTGGCAAATAAACCTCAAAGCAACCACAGCCCCAATGAAGCAATAATTTGTGCTATATAGCCAAGTAATCAGTTTTTTCCTTATAGGACTAGTTTTTAGACTAACATTAGTAGGCTTGTTAAACTGCACCCACAGTTACACTGCTAAGAAGGCTGAGGGGTTTAAGAAGTCAAATGGAGTTAATACTAACTCTTAAATGCTTTCTCAATCAGAGGTCTACCTCTAACTAAAGCACATGGGACACTTTGAAGATAGTAATGTAGTCATTTTGGAAAGGACCCCATCTCTCCATCTCCAGGCTCTGAACAGATTGGTGGGTTGTGGAAGGTTTTTAAGTATTCATCTATTTAACCTTGTAAAATACAGATTTTTACTGATACACAGTATAAGTTTAATTAAAATAGTGCTTAAGTACAGATGCATCCCATATCTGCAAATCCTAGGAATGCTGGGATACCTTGGATGGGATACCTGTCCATAGGCGGGCAACATGAACCCACACATCCACACTCTCAATTAACACCTAAGGCAATTTAGTGTTGCCATTCCCCCTATCAGGATGTTTTTGGGAGGTGGGAGGAAACCAGAGACCCCAGAGTGTGAGTATGTGGGAGGAAACCAGAGGCCACGGAGTTATGAGTTGGCAAGACAGGAGGGCTAAATAAATGGTCTGAAAGTGAACCTTTAACCAAGATTTCTTGATTAAAATGCTACCTAGTGAGACAGGGATATCTGAAGGATGTAGTTAGAAAGGCAGCTGCTTCTAGCTCTCAGAATTCAGTTCAGCTATTAAAATGTTTATATAGAATTATATCCACCCATTTTCTGTAACACTTATCATGCACACGGTCATGTAGAACCTGGAGTCCACAGACACATGACAGTCAACGTAGAGATGTCAATCAGACTACATTGAATATCTTTGTACTGGGGAAGAAAACACCTGAAAGACAGGGAGAACATCCATCCCCGGAGGTGTGAGGCAAATGCCCGTGTGATTGTAGAATATCAAGTATTTTATTAAATTTTTTATTCTCTTTTAATCAGCTTCCATAGATGAAGTGAAGAAGTGATGATGATGATGAAGAAGAAGAAGACGAATACGAAGAAAAAGAAGAAGAAGAAGGAGAAGAAGAAGAATCAAGAAAATGTTTTACATTCTATGATTTCTGTCTTTAAAAATTCTCTGAAGATGTCTCAATGTGACTAAACACAATGAGTAGCAGAAGGGAAAACTTTATTCTAGCATACCTGGCAACATCTCCCTGCAAAATAACAGTGATTCCATCAAGATGGGGTTCGAATGATGAACTGACTGCTTCTTGTGACCAAGGACAAACAGGAGACATTTGTCAATGGCACATAGTATGTAACATTATTTATATCAAAATCACAAGTATACCTGGGGTTGAGGTTATGAGAAATTGAGGTTGTGGGAAAAGATGCTCTTAAGGGATCTAAAAAAGGTGTTAGAATGTCTGGCAGAAACAACTCATCATTCCGACCTTGTCTCGACTCAGCATGCTAAAAATAGACTTTCCTCTTTTTTTTCTGTCTGATCAGGTGTGAAGAGTTGCAGATTTAGAAGTCAAAATGGGGACGATGTGCTTGAGGGACTGCAGGCTTCATGAGCAAAAAGGAATGCAATTTTATCATGTTAACTTTGCTAATATTTGGAAAGCATGGTCTTATTGACTGTGAGTATTGTGGATGATAGTCCACAGATATACTGTGATAAATAGTTCTTAATTCATTTGATCTGTTTATTATTACTTTTAACAGTGGACATCACAAATCAGCTTTTTTAGGAATATAAAAATTCAGAATTTAAATTGCATTTAAGTCATTTTAAATGTAATTAAGGATATACATCAAAAGTTTTATGTATATCTCTAATGAGCAAGCCAGAGACAATAATGGCAAGACAAAGCTTTTTGAGATGAACCAGGCTCAAAATGGAACACATCCTTATCTGGATGTGATTCTATATAATTTCCCTTCTATAACCATATACATTCAAGTGCAATTGTATAAACAGGGGCTTTTAAGTAAGTTTGAACATCAGTGTAAATTCTGAATTGATTATAGATTATAGATATGGAAACTGACCACAGCAACAGCAAAAACCACAGCCATGGTCACCAAGTGATACTATCCATATCAGTCTCATGTATTTCCAGGTAGTTCACATGTGGGCATCCTTATCAGCAGTGAGTGTCCTCCATATGGTGAGACTCTAATCAGAAATAGGGCATCACTACGGATCAGGCAGGTCCGGAGAGCAGAAACATTCAGGATAACTGATATTTCAGTACTTGAGACTGAATCAGTTTCTATTATGCAACAGTTAGTTCTGGTCTGCTAATTTGAATGGTCAAATTTGACTGGTTGTTCCAAGTGTGCCAAAATCTCAGGGATGTTCTGGGATGTTTGTGCTTGACAGGGAAAATTCTGCATTCTACATCAAAACCATTACTACAGCCGAGTTAACAACATCATCGACAGACTTGCAAAGCAACATTTTTCAGGAAAACAACTTTTTGATTTAAAATATGAAAGCAAATCAAATGAAAATGTAGATTGGAGGCGAATTTCACCCAAACCTCTTTTAACAAGAATGTACAAATCAATGTGAGCTATCTAGTGATGTAGCCATCAGTGAAAAGCTCTTCAACAAGATACCTTCAACAATATATTATTTACTGTACTGTATGTTATGAATAGAATGAATTTCCTGGCCAAGCAATTGCACCCTGTAGTACTGTTATAGATGGGGAATTGTTTTATAATCACACTATCTAATGTCACCCAGACGAGAATGGCCTCCCTTTTGATTCTGGTTCTTCTCAAGTTTTCTTCCTCATATAATCTCAGGGAGTTTTTTTCTTGCCACGACATTTTGTGACAATTACCATGATTTTCTCTCAGGTCTGGTAGTTTGCCATGAAAAAGTGCAGATTTAAATAATGAGGGTGTCCTCTATACTTCTGTAAGAGTCATAAAACAAAGTTCCTGGTGTGAGAAAATAATTTTAAGTTATTGTTTTTTTCCTTTTAGTTCTAGCATATTTTTGTGGATCATGTAGAAGCCAAATCAAGTTACAAGGCTAGTTAAATTCAAACTTTACATTAGACTTGTGGTTCCTGTATCTCATTAATATGAAAGGAAAGGGGCAAGGTAACTCAGGTTATCATTTGTCTCTTTGTGCCATTTGTCCCGTTGTTTAAGGTGGCCTTTTGATTCAAGGTCCGAATAAAGAAGGAATGTCAAGCATTAGAGGTGAACTCTATGTTAATGAAGGGGTCTGCGAAAGACTGTTATGTTAATGGGATTAAGGGTGAAATTCCAGGATCTGGTGTGGGGACTGTTACATCCTTTCATGCTTTGATTGTCACCCGAGTGTTTTGTCTCTATCTGATGGGACTGCCCCCTAAAATGTGTATATTTACAATGTATTACAACTTTAAGTCAGACTTGATGACTGCAGCGCCCGTGCCAGTACGCTCTGACTTTCATCATGTATCTACAATAAAGACTACTGCACAAAGATATCCAAGTCTCCTGGTCTTCTCTGAAAAAAAGTTTACACCACTGGATTTCGCACTTATGTGCACTGCTATCCTTTTAGTAATATTATTAACATTGGCCTCTTCACAACTGCAGATATGAGATTCAACTCATTATACTAAAGTGGATAGGATTCAAAAACCAGCTGGAGCTACAGAGAGCTGCATGACTTCAGACATACAGTACCCTGTTGAAAGTCATGACAGCAGGGTTGCCAAGGTCACAATATTTTACATCAGATTGGGATAGTTTCGAAAAATAGGTTGATGGAATTTGGAAGACTTCACAATTTCAGCCAAAGTGCCTATGTCTTAATTAGCCATATTGTCACTCTGTGTGCACCAAGCCTTTGGTTTGCCAAGTGCTCATTGTATGTTTACAGTTTATGACCATTGCTAACACATTGGATTACTCTCTGTTTGCCTTCCCCTTGTCTGTACCTTTGACTGATTACCTGTGTTTATTGACCTTCCTTCCTGTCTATCCCGTCTATGATTCTGCCTTACGATTTGGATCTGTTTGCCTGCTTCTCTCAAAAGACCAAAACAATCTTTTTCAAAAAGTTTTTAGATTTGTATGGCCTTCCTTAGAAGCTACTGGTTGGATCTGTGTAGAGCTGAAGATTTGGGTCCTCACAGGGACTTCTATTTCAGCCTGTGAGCTAATTAACAACTTTCTCTGTACCAGGACTCTCAGAAACAACACTGTGCCAAAAAAATCCACTTTGTTGCAATGGATTTAAAAATGCTTTTAAAAAGTTTTTTTTATTACAAATTGAGTGGCCCTCAACTCTTTGTCTTCCTCTATCTTTATTAATCCTCCAAACTCTGATGATTTTTTCATCAACCATGAATGACAAGTTATTGACCTGCACTTGAGTTTATTTCCCATGACACAAAGTGATCTTTCAGTCAGAAATTTAATCTACATCATTCCCAATGGGGTGCTTGATGTCTGAAGTTTAACACTTTAGTTCTGTACTAGAGCTATGAAACTAAATTAGTGAGCAAGCAATGAAGATGGGAAGTTTGAAGGCGGAACTATTTTGCGAATTGTTTGAGTGATAACAGAAAACTTTATAGGTGCAATATAAGGATGCAATAGCTTATGAATAAAACAATCATGCAGATATAGGTCAAGAGCTTCAGTTAAATTTCAAACAGAATTTGTTCTCAATGACATTGAGTGTGTTGTTAGTGGCGGTGTGTTAGTGTCATTGAGTGTGTTGTTAATACTTTCATGGTATTAAATTACCCATAATACAGTATATTTGCTCAGTGAATGATGAGTTGACAGATTGTGCTCTAGGACAAAGTCATGACAGTTTGGCAAGGCTGGGATTTGAACCCACAACCTTCTAAGCTGTAATGCACTGGAAACACGATCGTTAATGTTGACCTACTGAGTGAAAGACCAACAATACTGCAAAACTGCTACTCCTGCGCCATTAAGCAAGGCCCAACACTCTCAACTGCTCAGTTGTATAATTGAGATAAACGGGTAAGGATGTCTACCAAATGGCATAAATGTAACGTGAAACTGTAACCACTGAGCCACCATGATTAGCTCCATTTCATGTGCATTGATTTAAACACTTCTGCCTCTAAATTAATGCCACTAAATGCTTACCTTGAATCAACAGTACAGACTGCAGCTGCATGGTTTCTTTTCAACCTTCCTAAGCTCACACACATCACACCATTGCTATGCTCCCTCTGCAGGCTTCCTATAGAAACTCATGCTTGCCTACCATACCATAGTTATCATATACCGACCTGAACTACACTCCCTCTGATCCTCTAGCTCTAGACATCTGAGGCTTTTGTGACAAAAACACTTCTGTAAGTTGCTCTGGATAATACAAAATGCTATAAATGAAAATGTTATTTCAGGTAGTTGTGGGGCTCAGTGGTTATGGCTTTGTATTACAGTTCAGAAGGCTGTTTTGTCCAAGTTCAGTGTTGTTAATTGGTACCCTGCATGAGCCAAGAGAGCAAATGCACTGCTCTATATGTTATTATATATCATGTGAGGTTTCTTTATATATTACTTTTGAATCTCTAGTAGGAATAAATTTCTTTTTACAATGTAGGGTTTATGTTGCAATTAACCACAACAACAATAACTAAGGATCCATATTCAGACAGAATAGTTGTCTAGGCAGAATGACTCCATTCGGGGTAAATCGGATCCTATACAGTAAATCCAAATGTGATATCTGTATATGATAACGATTAATACTTTAATTATATAAGGTCATTGTGCAGGAACACAAAGACTTACAATATTTAACACATTACACACTATCATTCTTGCATTTAATTTAAAACAGTGTGTCCTTATTGACTGCAAGCAGTAGAGACGATGCATTACAAAGAGTAACTAAGTACTGTAAGCATCGGGTGTTTGTCATGTCAAAACATTACAAGGAGAGAAGGCACCTGGATAAATACTAAAATCCAATGAGAATAAGCCGAAAGAGATTCACTGTAGGTCATGAGTATCAAGAACATAAGCCTGATAAACTGATCTATGATGTAACGTTAAAAGTGTAAAGCTTTCCCTTACCTTCTTTCTTTAAGGCACAGAGAAAAGATTTCATTTTTAGTCGTTCCCTTAGATTAATTCATTCTCCAAAAAATAGTCAGAGAAGATTAGATGTTTTTCTCAATAAGGAAATGAAAAACAGTAGCAATAGAAATGGTGAGAGTGAATGACAGTGATTCAGCACAGATCACGATTTGTCTATAGGTATAGCTTGCAATAAACTGGAAAAGATTCCCACTGGACCCTCCACCCCCCCCAAACCCCCGCCTCTCTCTCTCTCTCTCTCTCTCTCTCTCTCTCTCTCTCTCTCTCTCTCTCTCTCTCTCTCTCTCTCTCTCTCTCCCCCAAAATAACGACTTGGGCCATTCACTCTGAATCTAACTACTGAATCTGACTACTGAATATCTGTTACCGTGTTTCATCTTTCTTTCATTCATCCTTTCTTTTTTTAATCAATCCAACACATCTCTCTATTAATCTTTAAATCTTTTAGTATCACTAATAGTTAAATTAGTATCACTGATCATTAATAAAGATCGTCACACAAAAAACAAAACAAAAAAACCTCAACAAAACCTCACTGGATCTGTTCTTTAATTCATAAAAAATTTAAATCTTTTAGTATCACTCTTTATATCAGTTGTACAGCGTACCTCTTGTATCTAACTCTCTCTGAGTCTTAATTATTTCTAAAGCTTTATTTTCTTTATAGATATGATTGTCTTTATACAGTAATCATACAAAGCAGTGTTGAAGCTAAGTATAAGATCAAAGCAGAGGCTATCGCTATCTGCACACAGGAAATATAGAAACGTACACCATCTGCACACAGTCACAGTCTTTATCACACCAGTCTGGACCTGTTTAAACAATATAATATGGTGATGTTATCTAGTTGTTTTTAATGACATAATATATAGACCATTAGCTATCTTGTTAGCAAGCTTAGCTAAAATTATGTGGCTTGGAAGGTAACAATAAATAAACTTATTATGTAACAGCCAACCACATTAGCATAAATACATGTTGAAGGTTGAGTATTGTTGCTAAATACGAGACAAATAATGAGGCAGATTTTAGTTTCATACAGGAATTTCTCAAACGGACAAACTTCTTAGTTAAATGTTGCAGTGTAAAGTTAAATAATAAATTGATCATTAATAAAGATCGTCACACAAAAAACAAAACAAAAAAACCTCAACAAAACCTCACTGGATCTGTTCTTTAATTCATAAAAAAATTTCTATTTTCTATTATAAGAATGTTTACTAATGGTCTGGATCATTCAAAATGGCATATATATATACATATATATATATATGTATATATGTATATATATACATATATATATATATGTATATATATATATATATATATATATATATATATATATAAAATTAAAACAGTACCACACAGGAGCTACAAACACACCATGTAGATCGTCCATTATCCATTATTCATTAATCTGTTTTTTTTTTTAACAATAAGAATATATCTTATGCATCTAGGGGTTTAATAACTGCAGATATACTTGTTCCAAATTGCTCTGAGATTTTAAGAAATAACATTTCACAAAAATCATAGTAAGCCTTAAACGCACCTTTTTCCGCACAGCAAGAGGAACCCATACCGAATTCTGTACATTCCCATCACTCTTAAGATCCGTAGATCAAACAAGGAAATAGGGTAATAAATAGGAAAGAAGGGAGCAAAGGGGATAAAGGAAGGGTGAATAGACAGTCCTGATGTGTCTAGAGTTACTGATGTACGATTTTGTCTCCATGATTCAGCCTGATCAGAATGTAAACCTCTTAAACTGCAGATTGTCTCATTCTGCCTGCTGGACAGCTGTGAAGCTCGGATTAACTGTGCCTTCTCTCTTCCTTCTATCTATCTATCTATCTATCTATCTATCTATCTATCTATCTATCTATCTATCTATCTATCTATCTATCTATCTATCTATCTATCTATCTATCTATCTATCTATCTATCTATCTACTTCCATCATTTAAAAAATACAAAAATTATAACTTTCTTTCTTTCTATCTTTCTTTCTTTCTTTCTTTCTTTCTTTCTTTCTTTCTTTCTTTCTTTCTTTCTTTCTCTGATTTTCTCAGTTAGTGTTACCTTGCGGATCCCACAAGTTCTGAAATAAATGAGAACAGTAATCCAATAATCTCTCTCTCTCTCTCTCTCTCTCTCTCTCTCTCTCTCTCTCTCTCTCTCTCTCTCTCTCTCTCACACACACACACACACACACACACACACACACACACACACACACACACACGCACACACACACACGCACACACGCACACACACACTCCTCTTGTCATCCTTAAATATATATATATATATATATATATATATATATATATATATATATATATATATATATATATATATACATATATACAGTCATGGCCAAAAGTGTTGGCACCCCTGAATTTTTTTCAGAAAACAAAGTATTTCTCACAGAAAAGAATTGCAATTACACATGTTTTGCTATACACATTTTATTTCCTTTGTGTGCATTGAAACAACACACGGAAAAAAAAAACTCAGAAAAAAACAAAAAGACAAAAGAAAACCAAAAAGACAAAATTATTGGCACCCTTAACTTAGTATTTGGTTGCATACCCTTTGGAAAAGAAAAACTGACATCAATCACTTCCTATAACTATCAATACGCTTCTTACACCCCTCACCTGGAATTTTGGACCACTCTTCCAAACGAATTTTCCCAAAAGCAATTTTAAGATCTCTCCACAGGTGTTCAATGGGATTTAGATCTGGAGAACTTCAGAACTCTCCAGCACTTTGTTGCCATCCATTTCTGGGTGCTTTTTGAAGTATGTTTGTCCTGCTGGAAGACCCATTGAACCCAGCTTTCTGTCACTGGGCCCTACATTACGACCCAAAATCCTTTGCTAATACTCAGATTTCATGATGCCTTGCACACAGTCAAGGCACTCAGTGCCAGAGGCACCAAAACAACCCAAAAACATCTTTGAACCGTCACCATATTTGACTGTAGGTACTGTGTTCTTCTCATTCCGTTATTTGGTAAACAGTAGAATGATGTGCTTTACCAAAAAATTCTATCTTGGTCTCATCTGTCCACAAGATGTTTTCCCAGAAGTAGTTTGGCTTACTCATGTACATTTTGGCAAACTTACGTCTTGCTTTTTTATGTCCTCCTGAGTCTCCTGCCATAGCGTTTCATTTACTTAAATTTAAGAGCATTTCATAGTTCGAGCTGTCACTGATACACCCTGACCCTGCAGGACAGCTTGAATTTCTTTGGAACTTGTTTGGGGCCGCTTATCCACCATCCAGACTATCCTGCGTTGCAACCTTTCACCAATTTTTCAGGGAGATTAGCTGTAGTGCCATGGGTTGCACACTTCTTGATCATGTTGCACTTTGTGGACAAAGGAACATCTAGATCTCTGGAGATGGATTGTAACCTTGAGATTGTTCATATTTTTCCATAATTTTGGTTCTCAGGTCCTCAGACTGTTCTCTTCTCCTCTTTCTGTTCTCCATGCTTAGTGTGGCACACAGAGACACACAATGCAAAGACTGAGTCAACTTTTCTCCTTTCTGCTTTCAGATGTGATTTTTATTACTTGCACAAGGTGAGTTTGAAGGAGCATCACATGCTTGAAACAAACTTATTTATACACAATTTTGAAAGGGTGCCAATAATTTTGTCCGGCCCATTTTTGGAGATTTGTGTGAAATGGTCAAATTTGCTCCACCATATGAAAGAGACTGGACAAAAAGGTCCAAGATGAAAATTGCTGCTGAGCAAAAAGAACATAAAGGCTCGTCTCAGATTTGCCAGAAAACATCTTGATGATCCCCAAGACTGTTGGGAAAATACTCTATGGACTGATGAGACAGAAGTTGAATGTTTTAGGAGGTGTGTGTCTCATTATATCTGGCATAAAAGTAACACCGCATTTTAGAAAAAGAACATCATACCAATAGTAAAATATGGTGGTGGTAGTGTGATGGTTGGGGGCTGTTTTGCTGCTTCAGGAAGACTTGCTGTGATAAATGGAACCATGAATTCTGCTTTCTACCAAAACATCTTAAAGGACAATGTGTGGCCATCTGTTTGTGACCTCAAGCTGAAGTGAACTTGGGTTCTTGAGTGAGCCCAGTCCAAGTCCTATGTACTATGTACCTGACCTGTATCCTATTGAGATGCATGTGACAATATATGTGAAGATAAATTTATATTTATATATTATTATTATATTTATATTTAATTTAACAATAAATTGTTAAATTTCAATTTTCAATATATTTCCACTATCAGAGCAACCTGGGCTCTCATGACCCCTGATCAGTGCCACAAACTGATCGACTCCATGCCATGCCACATTTCTGCAGTAATTCAGGCAAAAGGAGCCTCAACTAAGCACTGAGTGCTGTACATGCTCATACTTTTCATGTTCCTACTTTCCAGTCGGCCCAGATTTCTAAAAATCCTTTCTTTGTATTGGTCGTAAGTAATATTCTAATTTTCTGAGATACTGAATTTACTTAGTTCTCAGTTAATCATCACAATTAAAAGAAATAAACATTTGAAATATATCAGTCTGTGTGTAATGAATGAATATAATATACAAGCTTCACTTTTTCAATGGAATTAGTGAAATAAATCAACTTTTTTGATGATATTCTAATTATATGACCAGCACCTGTATATATTTTCATATACTTTGATTGTTTTTATACATGTTTAGTTTCACTGACCACAGAAATGAAAGTCGTAAGTCTTAATCAATCGAATCATTACACACTTTATGTAAGGGAGTGTATTAATGCTGAAGGTGAACCTCAGCACAAAAAAAGCAACATTCTGTGTGTGTGTGTGTGTGTGTGTGTGTGTAAGAGAGAGACTCTCACCTATGTCACTCTCTCTGTGGTTCTTGATCAGCTCTGCAAGCTCAAAATTTCCTGCGATGATGGCCACCTGACACGCAGTATTATAAAATTCAATCAGGCACAAGAATAAAAAAACACATCAGTACACATGCCACTAAACACACAATTCACTCAGTATATATTTTCTCTTCAGTCTGGGTTTGAATGCATTGTATTAGCCATTGTATTGCTCTTATTGCTTATCCACAGTACCTTATTTTACATAGGGGATTTATACAGTACATACCAGCTCGGCAACTGAATTTTACCAGGACAAGAAGTTAAAAAAAAAGCCAAACATGAAGCAAACCTACCTGAAACGAAGTTTGGCTGTTGTAGTTCTTCACCTCCTTATCAGCTCCACGAACAAGCAACACACGTGCACATTTATCCTGGAAGAACAAACTAAATGGTGAAATGTAAATGGAGCAGGACCTTAGAAGACTTTCTATAGTTAACATTCACCACAGACCTGATTGTAGAGAGCACAGATGTGCATTGCTGTGTTTCCTGATGCATTCTGGGCACTCATATCAGCACCGTAAAACAGAAGATGCTCAAGATGCTGGACATGACCATGTCGACAAGCCTATACACACACACACACACACACACACACACACACACACACACACACACACACACACACACACACACACACACACACACACACACACACACACACACACAAGCACACACATGCACAAAACAGTTAAAATTTTACAGATTATTCGGTGATGAGATTATAAAGTGTTATATTATACAGCATACTTTGAGGCTCACAGACATTGCTCACTTTGTACATGGATTACTTTTAACATTTACATAAGTTCCTATGCCATGATATTTATATACACATACTTGCCACTTTATTAGTTGTACATGATAAATACTGATCAGCCAAAATATTAAATCCACTTAAGTGAACTGAATAACATTGATTATATCATTACAGTGAGAACTGTCACAAGTTGGAATACATTAGGCAGCAAGTGAGACAGTTCTTGAAGTTTATTTATTGAAAGCAGGAAAAATGGGGAAGTGTTAGGATCTGAGCAACTCTGACAAGTGTAAAAATTGTGATGGCTAGACGACTGGGTCAGAGCATCTGATACTGTTCCCAGTATTTGGTGGATATTAGCTACCAAAAGTTTCCAGTGGAGCAGTGACAGGGTCATGGCACCTCAAGACTCACCGATAAACAGATAAAGTGAATGCTAACCTGACTGGTCTGATCCCAGAGCTAATGTAGCACAAATTGATGAATAAAAATGGTTATGGTAGAAAGGTGTCAGTACACACAGTGCATCACAGCTTGTTGTGAGTCAGTCAAAGCCATTGACTAACCTACATCTTACTTATACGAGATAAAATGGGGCCAATGTATGTAATCCAAAATACATCAGGTCACATAATCATGGCCACCAGATGGCAGAGTAGATTTGTGAAATATGAAACTATATCTTCATTTATTACTCTGACATCTAGTCAGTTCCAAAATTATGGGCATATTCATCAGCTGTCCAATAAAAGATGTAACATTTATCAGCTCAGACATTCACCCGTTCCGGTGGAATTCACAAATCTGATTGGTCAGAAATCTGATAGGTGTAGAGAATTTTTGTATAGCAGCACAGTCATATGGACAGTAGTTCTGACTGTAACATAGGGTTATTTTAATGCACTTGTTCTAATAAGTATCATATTTATGTTAACAGTTTATAAGTATGGACAATTCGCATAATCATATGATACATTCGCACATACAATGATTTTATTCACACATACAAATTCTCTATTCGCTGTACTATGAAGTGGCCAGTAGGTATACCTACAACTGAGTGTCATGATAACTTTCCATCAGTGGGTAGTGCGACAAGCCTCCAAAATAGTTTTCTTGCTGCTTAAATGAAACTTTATGGAAGGAGATTTGTTGTTTATTTATAAATTCAGCAATGTGTATATGCATTATATCATATAAGATGAAGGAGAAGCAGTGTGTGATCTTTGCTATGGATCACATGCACTCTAACTCTCTTCACTCCCATTGGTAAGTGCACCGAGTCTCTCCATATTTGCATAAAGTTTAAATTTTCTTAAATTTCTTCCGTTAATGGACACATCCATATCTAGTCACTCATGTTGCCGGAAGTCAGCAGCTCTCTGAAAATGAATGGTCTCTTATTGCTTTGTCACTGTGAGCCTCTGTAGGCATGAATGTGAAGTGTCAGGAAACTCTTGCAGATTCGAATGGAATTATAAAAAGATCTCTGAGATAAAGCCAGTCAGTCAAAATATGGTCATGGTCTCATGGTCAGGTAATTAGCAAAAAAGCATATTCAGGCAATGTCGGGGGAAAAAATGGTCCCACTGAGAAATCAGTACAACAATAAAAGGCTTGGTAACAGACAACTTGTGCGGCTGTTCATGAGTGAGTGGCATTGACTGATGACTGAGAACTGAGAAATGTGTGTGTGTGTGTGTGTGTGTGTGTGTGTGTGTGTGTGTGTGTGTGTGTGTGTGTGTGTGTGTGTGTGTGTGTGTGTGTGTGTGTGTGTGTGTGTGTGTGTGTGTGTGTGTGTGTGTGTGTGTGTGTGTGTGTGTATGTGTGTGAGCATGTGTGTCCAGGGTGTCGTTTGAAGACAGCTGGGTTTGCCCAAATTGCCTAATTGAGTACAGAGATGGCAATAATGTGAAAATAAGACTTTTTAATTAAATGTGCTATAAAAGATACAAACATTGATATGGCTGTTTTATTTATTTTTTTGACTGCTTTGTCAATACGTTGTATGATTTGTGAGTCAATACGTTGTATGATTTGTGATAAATAGTCATTCTCTCATCATTATTCTCTCCATCATGACTATTTATCACAGGTTTATCAACATTACTCAGTATAGAAACTCATTTTTCTCTTGACTGTTCCACAACATTAAATTAAACTGTAAATGATTAAAATGCATGAGATGTTACTCATTAATAAATGAAACACTGTAATGATCAAATCGCTGTGTAATTAGAATAACACACTGTGCTGTTATACTAAAATAATAACTAAAAAAAGGTAGCAGTGTAAGTGAACACAGCAACATTAAATGTCGAAATGTCAGTCAGGATTTACTCTCTACTGGCCTCATACACACAGACCATCTGACACATAGCTTCCCACGATTATTAAAAAGATGTTTAAACGATTATTAAAAAGATGAAAAGATTCATAATTGCCAGCATTTATTGGTCCATTGTGCTAGCATTGAGAAGTTATGTGAGGTTTATGGTATCCTAGATCTTCACCCCAGTTACTCAAAAAATGTGATGTTATCTGTACAGTGCTTTAAACCCTGGATGTTTACACAAAGCAGATTTATAGTAATATATAGAGTCAGGACAGAAATTTTACATAAACTTATTCTTTGTAAACCAGACAAAGGTAGTTGAAGAAAAGTAAAACTCCCTGAGACGATATGAGGAAAAACCTTACTTACTATGAGGAAGAACCAGACTTAAACAGTAGCATAAACAGTGCCATTAAAAATAAATCTGTACTAGATGGCGTGTAACCAGGAAATTCATACTAGTTTTAATATGAAGTCTATTTTGTGGAAGTTATCAGCTGTGCACTGATATAGACTAAATCCTTCATCAGGGTTTCTAAAACTGTCCATGTTAGTGAATATGAAATCAATAAATCATGCTGGCTCATTCCAGGTTGTTTCAGAACAGTTTTTACAATAGTCTCTAACTGGTTAACAGTGTGTTGCTGGTCATTTGCAATATCTGTGAACTAATCTCTTGCTGGGTTCTTGGCAGCATCACACTACCCAATCATCGCTAGAGGTCTCATAGGACTATTTACAGTGCTCACACACACACACACACACACACACACACACACACACGCACACGCACACGCACACACGCACGCACACACACACACACACACACACACACACACACACACATGCACACACATGGACAAAATGTGCTGGAAGTCAGTCTGTAGGAGAAGGTTATCAGCTTCAAAACATTAACATTTAGTGTTTAAAGGTTCCGACACACAGACAGACAAAGCTTAGCTTTCTCACAATGGCTTTCTCTAAAGTTGTGTCTGCTTTTTTTGATATTTTATAAAATATGTAGCATTGTTCTGTAGCATTTTCTGTGTATAATGCAGAGGTATTGTCATATGACGTGGGTTGAAACACGGAAGTGCAGATGGAGCAGATTTTATTATACACTCGAATCGCAAACAATCCAAAAACACAAAGGCTTAATGAAAACGAATTGGCAGCAAACTGATATTAACTAGTCCTAGGTGGGTACACAGTAAACAGAGAATAAGAACTGAGGTAAAAAAAAAACACGAGAGCTAAACGAGAAACAGGTGACAGGAAGAAGAAAGTAGAACATACACCTAACACATGCAGAAGTAAACTCGTGCTGCTAGTACAGTGTATACATCATTTATAGACAGATTTGTATAGAAAATTTTCAGTGCAAAATTTTCGTATCTGTTTTTGTAGAAGTGGATATAGTCTAAAGCAGCAGTGTTTTATCCCCTGCCCAAAACCACTGTGCACTGGATCATTTTTCTTGAAAAATTTCTAGAAAATTTTCAGTCTTCTCTCCAATCAGACTAAGCAAGCAACTGTGTTTTGAATCCCAAATCAAGAAACTGTTCTTCACAACTGACAACAACAGCCATATTATCATATTTAATCATATTTAATTTCATTTTTGGGTTTGTTTCAGTACATTCCAGAAAGAACCGGAAAGTTCACTGGAGGCTAACAAATGCTGTCAGAATCTTCTATAAAGCTGGACATGCTTGGAGTTCTTCTGGTTCCTTTAAGAAGGATTTCATTATAATGATTAAATGATTTCCCAGGAAGATATTCGTTTAATAACCATGAAGAATGATTTTTCAAGAATAACGCAAAACATTATTTTTGGAGACCCCACCTGATAAATCCTTCCCTGTGCACAGAGAGCTGTCCTCATAGGCTGTATGGAGCTGCAGGCCAATTAATAAAATGATTTCTATAGTTTGTCCAAAAATATTATAGAAATATGTTTTTTTTCTGGAGCTCAGTAAGGCTGTGTTTAGGTCAGATGGAACAAATCACTCCACAAACTAATAATGCATCTAAAGTTTATTAGTAAACTTGATCTTTGTTTCATGAGCCGGGTTGCCAGGTAAAATATTTTGGACACCGCCATTTTGGACATGTGCACCAGTGTTAACATATTTCCTCATAAAAAAGACAGAATAAAAAAGGAAGAAAGAAAAAATGTGTCTATTTTAAAGAGGTTCATGTGTCCATGCTTCACGACAGCTGTTCAATTAATATGATGCACATTAAAAGACTAGCATGAATTTGCCTGAAACCCTGCCTGAAGCTGGTAAGCTGTCTAGAAAACACCGACAACAACAACAACAAAAAAATCATGCACAGTTTGAATCGGTTGAATTCTGAATAATCATATTCACTTCTACAGTGTGAGTGTGAGAGTTATGAACACATGTAAGACACACACTGTTATTCAGATCATATTTGGTTTTGAAATGCCAGACCTGTCCCTGATTTCTAGTGGAAATATGCCTGTGGCTAACAACCCTCTCAGCTGGCACATGACTAATCTTCAGTGTTGAAATGTGGTTGAAAGAATGTCAGTTGTTTTTTTGTTCAAATTACATTGAAACTACATTTAATGCTAAATAAATTCACAAAGGTTAACAAAATACTTATAAGTGAACATTGAAATTTAGCAAGATCTGTACATTGAATCAACATATTATCTATAATAAATGTCTGCCTTAAAATTTTTTATTATTATTATTATTATTATTATTATTATTATTATTATTATTATTATTATTATTTAAACAAAAGACTTGTCAAAAGTCAAATTTTATATAAGGGCTTCTTTACATGCATATGACTCTGTGTAGACAAACGAGATTTCATTTTATACCATGACTTAAGGTAAGCCAGTAAATAAAAATGGTATGACATAAATGCATGATGCAGATACTTGGTAGATTAAATGCTAACACCACAGTCTGGTAGGGTAGGAAACAAACAGTGGATGAAAACCTAGTAACAATTCAAACATTGATGTAGTTAATTGAGACATGCAGACTGGGCTATAGTAGAGATCAACTAATATTTCACTGGAGCAAAAAATCCTCACTCTCAGCAGAGTTATAATACTGTAGATGTGCCGTTTATACAATTACAACTGCATTATCTGCCTGCAAATTGTTGTGAGCCTCACAATCAGTCATTACATTATCATTATGCTGATGTGACTGACAACAAGGGGAAAGAAAGTGACTCATAATCAGTTTTTCCTTTACCACTAGGGTGCACATGCAGCATATACATATTCATCCTCATGGATAAATTGCATATAGCATGGTTAATAAACCAAAACCTATGTTTCATTTACCAGCAAAGTATTTTAATACTTCTCAGTAGAACTCAGTAGAAAGTATTTCAGTTAGAATAGCAAGATAGCAGGTCACACATTAAAGGACCGCAACTACTACTGAGTGAGCTGCATTTTCCAAATTAATTATTTGGACATTTTGTAATTATATTTAGAATATTCCCCCTCCCCTGACCACACCCTCGAGACTTGAGGCTTGACTTGCCCTGTGGTGCATCAGTGTTTTATTGCATGCAGTAATCAGGGTTAATGTGCTCTGGCATAGAAAAGAATGACCTTAAACAAATTAATGTTCTAAAACAAAATAGCTAACAAAGTGAAGAGAAAATACTTTCTTGTTTGCTTTTATGTTGCATGGTGATATTAACCTTTATAAATATATTAGCACACTTACAATCAATATACCTCACATATATTAGTGAAGAAGAACAGAAATAGAACATTTGACATTTAACTTAAAATAAATAAATAAATAAATAAATAAATAAATAAATAAATAAATAACTGATGAAATAAAAACAATTCTTGGTACTTTCAACAATGATTGTACTATACCAGAGGTCAAAGGTCACCTGATGAACTTCGTGCCAGCCGTTCTCATCTTGGCAGCTGATGCTGGCATGCTCATGGAGAAGAAGCTCACAGCAGCCTGAGTCTCCACCGACCATGGCTGTGTGATACAGTGCTGACAAACCACGGCTATCCTTATAATCTGGTGATGCTCCCAACTCCAGCAGAGTCTGACGGGAAAGTAAGGATTGTGTTATTTTTTGAGAATCATATTTGTATATGTACTAAAAAATATTTGTATTCGCTGTACTAAACAATACCCATAAGCAGTATGTAGTGTGTGAATAACATTAACACATATAGAATGGAAAAGACATTCAAATGATGCACCACTGCATCACAAAATGCAAACTAGGCACTACATACAAAAAGAAAACTCAATACTTAGAGGACTCAATACTTGAAGCAAATGATTAAATTAAATGAAATTATTCAATTATTATCTAGGGTACACTATCTTGCTTTGAATTTGACCACATCCCAAGGTTGTTCTACCGAAGTCAGACCTTTTGACTTGGAAGGCCCCTGAAGATAACTGAACAAGTTCATAAAACCAGTGTGATGGTGGAGCTCACACAGTTGCCAACTGTCCCAAAATTGTTCCTCACTCAACTCCCACTGGAGTGCTGAAACAGCAGTGTGGACAGTGAACATCTGCAATATCCCTCACCAAAAAGAGGAGAGAGATGCATGGTGCATGGAAAACTGAGAGGTAAGCTGTCAGTTGCTAGAATCAGTGTTGGTTGAAGGACACCAACGATGCTCCCTTCTTTTGACGCAGCATGGGATACAGTATACACAATAGGGTACACAGTATATCCATTTTGAGCACAACCTCTGCCCTTCCTTACCATTAATGTGTATTTGTTGTTAGCCCGAGCTGCTCGGTGTAAGGATGTCATGCCATCTTTAGCTCTGAAGTCCAGATGAGCTCCTCCATTCTTTAACACCTTAATGATGTCACCCATGTTTTCCAGGTGAGCTGCGGATGTCAGGGGTGTCTCTGTTTAGGAAACACACACATACGTTCTAGACAGATTGTCTAATGGATCGGAGAAACGGGTGTGGTGAAAAACAAATTGAAAACTGGGCAAGCATAAACAGATCATTGGCTTAGTATCATCACAACGGAACATAAATGAGCGTATACTTTGTCACAAACAATTATAAATGAGAGTAAATTTAAAATTAAAGTATATAACTATTTTTACTAACTAATGGTAAACTCAAAACAAGTTGATGCAATAAGAAAATGTCAATAAAGCAACCAGTCATAGGACATGGGTGGAGACAAGCTCAGAATCAAACTCAAAGGCTCATATTGCTGAATGCATTATAGTGATGTGAGTTGCTACGTGTACTGAGCGATTTCTCAGCCTGGGGGGTTTCGCTTCCTGACAGATTCACCTATCTAGCACTGCTCTAAAAATGCCAAATTTCCCTCGAGCAATCCTGCCTCTCTGGGCAGAATGTCTATTCAAACCCTATGAAAAAATGTTAGGCACTGTCTGTTATGCTTGCATCTTCCAGCAGAACACTGACGAAGACATAGGACACTTTGAGAAGGTGGTGATGAGTTGTGGACAGCCTCATCAAGGTTAAATGGCAAGTCTGAGAAGGGGTCTGTTGACATAGACCCTGGGGAGGCTCTACCATAAGCCTCAGACAGGAGTATGATACAGTATATGAGACCAACTCATCAGCCTCAGGCATTAGCTGGATTTGGTAGGCCATGCCGTCTGCCTCTAGCCAACAAAGAAGGCCACCTCATCAGCCTCGGGCTAGAGCTCAGGTAAGGAGGCCACCCTGTCAGTCTCTGGAGGGAGCTGTGCAAGGGAGGCCACAGTATTGCCCTCTGTCTGGGGCTTTGTTGTGGTGAGTGCACTGTCAGCCTCATAGCCCAAACCCCAGTCTCAGGAGGCATATGAACACTGCCATACTTCCCATGGAAAGGTTTCTTGTGATAAACTTAAACTCTACCCACAGGTGGATAAGCAGCATCCACAAGAATGGCATTCACTGCCTCTTCTCTAGTTGTACACTAGCCAAGCTCACCATACCGGCTTCTAGAAGGCATTGAGTCTATATCTAACTAAGGAGTGCTCTAAAATTGAGTACAAATGAAACTTCTGGCCCTATTCCCAATCTTACTGAGTTTAAGATCTCAACATATCAAAGTCTTTACTCTGTCCCAGGAAGTTCAGTCATGGACAAAGTTGATTATAAAACACAGACAAAACAGGGGCTTCTATTGACCTGTTTACCCTTGCCAAAGAAAATATCAATTTCCTGCCAACCTTAAAACTTTTAAACTAGTTCCTGAAGAAAGTGAAAGTGGTGAAAGAAAATGATATTTACATAAGTAGCTGTGGTTCTTTGACTGCCATATATAGTCAATAGGACTCTTTGCAAGTCAAAACATGCTAGATTGGCTAAAATGTTTTAGGGTTTACTTGCTGTATGAAGTACAGTATTTATTGTGAATACTGCATAATACCTCACTACCTGATGTTAATAGAATATCTCAAGGAGTTGTTTGGTTATACAAGATTGAAAGAGCCACCGCAGTCCTATGTAGCATTCAACCTACTCTTGATAATTCTTGAAAATTTGAAACAAGTGGACTTGAATGAACTCTTACTGTATGAAAAATGTATTAGATAAAACACAATAATACACCTGTTACTTGTCTTGCAAAAAGTTCTACTTGTTAGATCCATGCGATGAAGAATGATAAATTTAGCAGTTCCACTGTGTATTACTGTGTCTTATATTCAGTGTGTGTTTGAAGGGGGTGTACCTCCTGTATCTGAATCGTGGTAGTTCGGGTCAAGTCCTTTATCCAACATTTTTGAGATTTTCTCTGACTGGCGGTTTTGTATGTAATCCATAAACTTCCTCAGATTGGCCTAAAGTAAGACAAATAGATAGATAGATAGATAGATAGATAGATAGATAGATAGATAGATAGATAGATAGATAGATAGATAGATAGATAGATAGAGCAAGAGAGACTTTTCCTGTATTTTTCGGGCCAGTTATAAATAGGTAACAGAACAGCTCCCCATACACATTAAAAAAAAAAAAAAAACTGGAAGAAACAGGAGAAGTAAAAGGAAGCAAATGAAGGTCACATATGATTCACATGAGCTAATATTTACAGACAGTGCATTCAGAAAGTATTCATACTGCCTTCACTATTTCCAATTTTGTTATTTTGCACACTTATAGTGCAATCATTTAAATTTATTTTGTTTTCTCAATAATCTACACTATGGCTGTCTTCTTTAGCTAGCAGTGTTGTTAGTGATGATGTGTTAAATCAAGCACACAAAAACAAATCAATAAAAAAATAAATATCCATCTATTCTCTGTACTGTTTATGCTACAAAGGTTTGCAAGGAACCTGGAGGATTACCAGGGGACACAAGGCTGAAGACAGGGGACACACTGGAAATAGTGCCAATCCTCACTGGTGTTTGCCAATCCTCATGCACCCAATTATACAATAAGCAAATTTAGAGAGGCCAATCAGCCTACAAAACATGTCTTTGGACTGGGGAAGAAACCGCTGATGCACAAGAAGAACATGCAAACTCTGTGAACGAATGGTAGAGACAGAAATCAAACCCCCAAACCAACGTAAGGAAAACATGTTTATATATACAAAACCTGTATAAAATTATGTTTGATTATTTTCGTTCACTACTGAAATTGGTGTACTGTTTTCCTGTGTACTGTAGCAGAGGTTGTTGTTTTTTTAACGAGGCAGTGGTTTCATTGTGCTGGTTACAGTAAATTGCATAGGGAGTTGAGCTATCTTGAAATATTACCCTACCTTGACCCACATTTCCCTTAGACAGTTTAGAATCAAGGTGCCATAGTGAAAGCAAGAAATATCTGGCAACAATCAAGGAGTAAACACAGTAAAATATACATTTTGTCTCTTTGTTTTCACAGTTTATGTGAAATTATTTATTTAACATTTACTTTAAGGTATTAAAATTGTTACAACATATATTACAATATTTTATAGCTTCCATGTAACAACTCCTGAAACTTCTTTTACTCCTGACATCAACTTTGAAAGTTATACTTATAGCCCTGGGAAATTATACAGTAAATGTGAATAGTGAAGCTTATTTTAAAACAGAAGCCACATGCTGCACATAGCAAGCCAGAAATCACACCATGACAGTTTTCAGTTCACACCGTGAATCAAAAGTGTTAAATAGATAAAGCACTGAGCAATAGCTTCTCTTTTTTCGGTCAATATTAATAAAGTGCAAATAGCTGAAAACTGCATGCTGAGATTTTAATATAAAACATATTTTCCCCCTTGCACAAGACTACGTCAAATGTATTAGCTAGAAAATCTTCAATGCTATGCCCAGTGGCAGGTAGCACTTTCACAGAGTTTGGAATTATGACCAACTGATTGGACTGCTGTTGCTGCAGTAGGACCATAGACTGAAATATATCCCATGTTCATTTTTGACAGTAGGCCTAGACTGCACAATGAAGCATCAGTATGATATTGTGTAATTTAGCATGCTGTTTGTGTAAGTAGCAAAAATAGGCTTCTTGAATTGCAGACATGGTTATTGGTGTAATGACCTTAAAGTGCCATGGGGCATGTTTCTAACTTACCTTGGTGTGCAATTTGGCAATTTGCTTCTCGTCTACGTTTGGTTGTTTATACACTCTGCTTTTATACCGAAACTGTAAAAGAGACCAGAGAACACTGCAGTTGTTTTAAAGGTATTAAGATCCAATCCAACTGTTAACCATACTATAGCTGCTCTCCTGTAATAGATTGGTAGCTGTGAGATCTACTTCAGGGCTCTATTACATGTGCGAATATAATTCAAATGTAATCAGAAGATTTAACGGTTTTCAGTAAACCCCTGCACCCCTGCATCATGTAAAGTCAAACTCTTTATTGTGTGTGTGTGTGTATATATATATATATATATATATATATATATATATATATATATATATATATATATATATATATATATAATACAAAAAAAAAACAAAAAAAAATATTCACTATACTATAGTGTATACAGTACAATTATAAAGAGAGACAGTTTCTCCATTTTTACCTCCAGAGTTGGGATGTTTTGGCTAGCTGTTTGTGGATATTCACTGAGCAGGCGCTCTTCATCCAGGAACTTTCCATCTCGGCCATCACTGGCTGGCTGGAAGAGGCCATAGTTCAGCACGTCCTTTAAATTTTGACTCAAAGTGCAAAGGATCTGCTGCTTTGCTGCCCAAACTGTCGAGTCCACATCAAACCTCATACATTTCTGTTTGGGAAGAAAATACTGTCATTTCAGATTCCTGTCATTATAATTTCTGAAACTGCTAAATATATAGTCCAGCTGGGCTTTGGATATTGGGAGAAAACTAGAGAATCATTAAGAAACCCATGCAAAACTCCAATAAAACAATGATAAAACAACGTACCATGGGGCTGTTTAGCAGCATTATATGTATTATACTGTTTGTATCATTTTTTTTTTGGTTAGCAATACTTCTGAAATAATAAGGCTGTTTTAGTAATATAACACAAATGAATGTCAAATGAGAGACTGGAGTCAATAATCCGACCAAGGTATTTCACTGCACTGCTGATTTAAGAGTTACTGCATAACTTACATATACATTTGCAGCATTTGGCAAATGCCCTTATCCAGAGGGACATAAAAAAGTGCTTTGAAGCCTCTATCATTGAATACATCACTACTGGTTTGCTAGGCCACCGATTATTTCTTTTTTTAAACAAACAGGAAAAGATACTGAGCTTACTTCTACCTGCCTGTAGCCCTAGTAGAAGGATTTCTATGTTATAAGCATCAAAAGTCTTTATTAAGTTGGCATCTGGTATCTATATTTATATATATTTCACTAAATGAGCAGATTCTCTCATCTCATTATCATTCTGCTACATATATGTGAAGAAAAAGTACAGTCTTCTTCGATTAGGTGGTCCTCAACAACCTCTATAAACAAACCACATAACCCCAGGTGACAACAAACACTGCAGATTTCAATATGTAGTTATTTTTCTTCAAAAAAGTGAATCATTATGGAGAAAGCATGTGGAAAAATAGTATACCCTTCCACCTCAGCAATCTGAGAAAGGTTAGAAGGCACCTCCAAACAAATTGAAATTCACCATTCTTCCGAAAGAAAACAGAGTGTTGGCAATTGAAGAGCTACTGTTTTATTTAAAAAAATATTTCATTTTCTATATTTTACACATACCTGTGTGTGATATTGAAATACAAACTGATTTTGAATTGAATAAGTGCTATATTTGAGTATGGTGTAGATAGGACAGATATGGACTATTCCCTGTCTGGACACCAGGGGGCGTTCTGTCAGGCTTTGTTTTGTTTTTGTATTTGTTATTTGAGTCTGGATTTTACCTGTAAAGACACCCTGTTTCCTGACAAGTAGAGTTGAACTGTAACTGATAACTGTAAACCAAGATATTCTTTAAGTGTTTTTATGGTTGCTTTACATGATAACATTTCAACACCTCACCATTTGGGTTAATACTTCTTCTTCATCATCTTCATTAAAAATGTAAAAAAATAAAAAACTCTTTCTTGATTGAGCAAGTGAACACTTTTCATCTAATGGGAGTGTAATTCAGTGTAATGGGAGTCTTTGGCGTGACTATCTCATTTGCAGAGAAAACAGTAGTGTTTTGTGTCTGTATTAATTAAGAGAGCAGCAACCATTAAGTCATCACAAAGCTTCCATTGATGCTTGTCATAGTTACCATCTTATACCACCTTATACATTGAACAACTGAAACATTGATGGCAAAACACTTCCATTATGCAACAACAATGCTTTAAGCCTCTCTAATGACACACTCCATTTATCTGAAACATGAATAGCATGAGCATGGTCTAAGTGCTCGCTGGCCTATGGGCAGAAGCAGTGGTAGCTATCTATATTTAACTGTGATTTGGTTCAGGTGATGGTAAGATATGCAGCGATGAGGATTCCCCTCTTTTTTCTGTATGAAGAAAGATTCACTTGAAGTAGAGATAGAAGGTCTGGTGCTGTTGTGCTTCAGAGAAGTCAGTGGGTAGATGTCTAGGTGGCATAGAACCTGAAAGCACAATGTGTAAATGCTTTGTAAGGAGGTAGGATAAAGGACGGTGTTTTTGGACTCACTGGAACTTTTGAAATATTATTGTCAGAAATCATTTTTTGAAGTATGGATTCCCCACAGTAATAGCGGAGACCACTTTCCAGAGTATTCTGATTTCTTTTCAGATTTATAGGTTAATATGGGTGATTTACATGGGCTCAGGAGCTGGAGGAATCTCATTGTTGATGTTGGCAGGAACAAAAAAAACTCAGAGTGGAAGAGCTTGCCTTGGAAATTGGCCAAACTGATGACGGGTCTAGTGACATCCCGCTGTCACAGCAAGCCAACTCTATGAGTGCAGGTTTGATCTGACTGATTCAAGTAGCCAATCTGTGAAACTCTTAGACATATTTAGTCGCTGACTGCTGGCTGTGTTGAAGGACATGGGAAGTTCACTTGCTTTTCACTGCCATACAGTAGGTAGGGTGATGAAACATGTTTCAAATCAGTTCTGTGTCTTATGACTGCATAATATCTCATTCATCTGAATAACAGTAGCCAACTCAAGTGCTCTTCCAATGAGTAGCAAGTGAGATGCCTTGTCTTTGGCTGACTTGATCTCTCAAGCACTTTCAAGAGTTCTGTACAGTAGTAGTGTACCTTGAACATTAGGATCTCCATTGTATTTGTCAGGTTGTGCAACGAGAAGGCAGTTACATCATAGAGGCGCTGTCATGTAGGAAGTGAGGGTCATTATTGAATGTGAGTTCCATTAGGAATCTAGTGATTTTGAGCAAGGTTAGGTCCTTGATTGGAGATTGTGCAAGGGGCTGAAGGAAATGTACTCAAATGCAAGTTTGAGACTTGCTGTTGTACTGGAGCGAAATAAATTTTTTAGTATTCTGTCTCAACTATCAAATTTATTTCAACAATGTTTGACTGTTGAAACATTAGGTTAAGTATCTAAGACTCTGAACAAAATGATTTTTTTTATTTTTATTTATAATACAGTATATAAAAAAAAAAAACCCAAATTAACGTACACAGGCAATTTCCACATGCAGATACCTACTGTATATGCTGATATAAAAGCGTTTATAATTCAAATTGTATGTTTATGTAAGATGTTTTTTGTCCTCAAAAACACATCTGTTGTCAAATAATTCTGTTCTCAATATTCAGATACCCAGACAGCCAGCCTGCCACACACACACACACACACACACACACACACACACACACACACACACACACACACACACACACACACACACACACACACACACACACACATATACACACACAAAACTCACCGTCTGCTGCAGATCTGGAATAATGACCCTGATGACAACTGTATTGCCCTGAAAGTCCTCCATGAAACTCAGCTGCATCTCAGTCGGCACTTTTATACTCTCATAGATTGCGTCCTCTTTAGAGCTCCCAGAGATGGACTCATCAGAATAATCAGAAAAGCTCTGAGCCATTTCATCCTCACTGGATGTAGGACTCCGTGGCATAGTATAGGACATACACTGCAGAGACACACACACTTTTATTCATTTTCTAATATAATTACTTTCTAATGATAATAAAATTAAATTCCAATTTATTTCTATAGCCCTGGACATTGAGTTGTGATTAAACGTTGAAATAGATAGAAATTATTTTCCTTCTATAACTGTGCACTATATGGTCAAAAAGTACACAAAGAAATTAATTCTAGTTTTAACATGAGGTCTTTTGTGTCAAATACATCAACGGTTCACTGATGTGGACTTAAGTACAAAAATAAAAAGTGCTTATCAATTGCATTCCCCTGCCATCTTCATCAAGAGCAAATGTACAGTAGCTTAGAAACTGAAGTTGAAATAATGACAAATTCATTATGCTCCACATAAATAAAGGCAATCACAACAAACTACAGTATAAGATACCAAACAAAAGCATGCTTTATAAATTGTTGCTCAGTCGCTTAAAAAGCAATAATGTCTGATTAAATCTGCATCTTGTTGACAATAAACGTGTTGGGATGCTGTTTAGCATAATTAGTATGCATTTCAAATTATGAAGAGATTTGCAGTGATTAAGACTCAAAAAAAAATCATGAAAACACAGAGTATTAAAATATGAATCCACATGATTAGAGAAGCGAGTATGCTTACAGGCTTTCTACATGATCCAGGATTTACATGGATCCATTTCAATATTTTATTTTGGGCATCTGCTCACGGTGAAATCTAAAGAATCTTTTAGGTTGTATGAGCTATTCATTTTTAATAAGACACTAACAAGCTGAAGATGATATTAAATTATTGCTCTTTTTAGTTTGTGTTTTATATACACAATCAATTAGTCCCATTTAAGTCCATTTTTGGATTGTAAAGGTAATCTATTACATTAGAAAGGTTTTTGGGGCATCTTTAGAAGTCCACTCAATATATAATAATTTCTGTGCTTTTTCGTTCAGTAGAATGAAATCCTTGGAGCGGAATGTTATTCTCTCTCATTTCTTCTTTTATCCTCAGTCAGTTTGAATTGTGTAATTGGAAGGAACGTACAATATGGAACTGCAGAGAGGCTGTAAATGAAGTGTGTGTATGTGTGTGTGTGTGCGTGTGTATCTATTCTCTCGCATATATACAGTAAATTTGTGGGACATGGGAACAGTTTGTTACAGGTATGAGGGTTCAAGAGTTCATGACTGAATATGACAATAGGAAACTAAAGCGGTCAGACAGATGCCCTGATTGTTGGAAGCAAAATGAGACTGTAGCAGTTGGGGGCATGGTTTTATTGGCGGTCTGCAGTTGGTGTCTTGTGCTTGGGGGATGAGATACGGGTGCAATAATTGTTGTGACACACACAAAATTTGCATCCTTGCTGCTTGTAATCCTTTTTAATAGCAGGCTGAAAATGGTTGAGTTTAGGATTTCTGGGCTATGGAGTGATTTACAAAAAGTAACAAAAAAAAGTGACAAAAAGTATTTTGATTAGGAGTCCCTACTAAATTTGATGTCTATATGATTAATTTTTGTCAGGGTGATCAGGACTTCCAGGTTGTCTAAGAAAAAATGAAACTGATCACATTAATAGTTCGGATATTAGATATCCAGATATCTGATAAGGTTTACTTTTGGCTAGCGAATGTGAAAATAACACTGTTTTAACCGAAAAAGAAAATACTGAAATATGGCTGAAAAGGTTTTGTTCGTGGAAACAAGACCAGACATACACTACAAGGAGGGAAAAGGGTCTGGTGGTTTATTACATTTACACACACACACACACACACACACACACACACACACACACACACACACACACACACACACACACACACACACACAAAAGATTAAATAATAGTGATAGATTTGTATGTGTGTATGTGTGTTGTGTTGTTTTTGCTCTATCTCTGTGACTCATAAGACTGGCCAAAGGTCAGAGCTCACTGTCTGACATTCTCTTTTTGCTTATCCTGGAAATGCATGGCTCAGTCGTCATGGTGCTGGAATCACAGTCGAGTTTATAGACGGTTCATGAATAGTGTGTGAGGTAAAGCAAACCTATTGTTCAGACTTTTATTGGATCAGGGGAGTATGTGGAGTGAAGTGAGACTTTTAAGACATTTGATAAGTTCCTCTTCATGGAGACAATGTGGGTGACTACATTTTTGATTTACATCAACCACAATCACAATTGCAGTAATCCTTCCTAAATGCGAGTCCTAACACACCCCACAATGCTTTTGTCTGTAAATACAACTGACATGAAACAGTAATTATTTTAGTATTATACATCATTGTATGATTATATATAAAGCTGAGATTCAGACATTTTAATACAATTCCTTGGTCTATTTGTTGCTATAGTTTTTTTTTTTTTTAATTAATTCATCATAACCATTGTAATGCTGTTCCTGATCTCCAGTGAATTGACTGGTACACTGCTATTATACACTGTTCAGTCATAACGTTAACACCACTTACAGCCGAAGTTTATAACTTTGATTAAATGATTACAATTGCACCTTTTAAGAAATGGGATATATTAGATATATAAGAACTGTTCTTAAAGATGATATGTTGGAAGCTGGAAAAATGGATCTGAGCAACTTTGTCGATACAAAGTGTGATTGCTATATGTTTGAGTCAGAGCGTCTCCAAAACAGCAGGTCTGCTGGAGTGTATTTCTGGGGACCAGTGAAGACTAGCCCACATAGTTTGATCCCACAGAAGAGCTACTGTAGCACAAATTGCAGTAAAGGTTCATGCTGGCTTAATTTGATGCTACATCATATGGACAGCCGGATGCAGGTACCTCACTTATTAGGAAGACAAACTGGCAGAGGCAGTGGGTTGCTCTAAGTGAATCTTAGGTCCTTAAATATAAACATTCATGTGGATATTAATTTGAAATGTACCACCTATTTAACCTTTCTTGCAGACCAAGTACAACTCTTCATTCCCTGATATTAGTGGCCTCTTTTAGCAGGATAATGCACCTAATCACACTGCAAAAAATGTTCAAGATTGATTTGACAAGGTGTTTAAAGTGTTGACTTCATCTCCAGATTCCCCAGATCTTAATCTACTGTAATCGAGCTTCTGTCAGTTAGTGCTTTCTATACTGCATCATGGTTTTCACTACCTTGATCTTGGTAAGTTGAATACTTATTAGTAAAAATACACATATCTGCAATGAAATATTGTGTTTATGGTTATTTGTAGCAGTAACAGTTATATCGTGTTATCTTTTATTACTGACTACTTGAAGCTACATACTTTTTGCTAGTAGTAGAGCTAATTTTATATGTTGAAACAAACAAGCAAATAGAGCAAGTATTCAGTACATTATTTTTCTGTGGACAGTCATTTTCAGGTCATGACACAGTCTGTGCTTTGACTAGATTTGACTGATTTTGAATATATTTTATGGTATATCTAATAAAACATTGTCCTCAACTGTTTCTCAACTGTTCCAGTTCTTTTTGTTGAAATTCTAGAGCACAATTCTGTGATTGTAGGACTGATGCAACCTGGATACTGTTCTGTATTTGTATTGTCCCAGATATTATGCCTTTACTTCAGACCCGACAAATACTTTAAATAGATTTATATACTTAAAATGATTTAGACTTTTTTATATAAATAATTTTACTTTAGACTAAATCTAAAAACCTGTATATAACATCTACATGCAGCTTTGATACCTCAACAATGTCTTTTTTTAGAGAAATTATGTGCAATAAGCATTTTTTTGATATATGCTGAATAAATGAAGAGCAACAGATAGAAGAAAATCAGATGACTCATTTTTTATTCATACCACGGACAGACGTTCAATTGCATAGATACTATAACAATCACGCTCTTCCTGTGATCGCCACACTAGCACTGAGACTGTTTACACATTCTATTTTGTGTTATCAAACAGACTTTACCACCATCATCTCTATCCATAATGTTTGTGTGTGTTTCATTTTCTATAAACCCCTATTCTGTGCATATTGTTCCAGTTTGTTGCAGAATCGCTCTACACAAAGCAAATACAGTCCAACATTCAGCAGCTCTTATTACTGAACTCAATGCTTTCTTATTTTTCTTTATGAAGTTATATAAACAAGCATCTCTTATAGTACTACAGACTATGAGCATGTTCTTTTATGTTCCCTCTCTTGCATTTTGGTTTCCTGGTACATGTCATTCTGAGTGTCTGCCTGTTTCCTAAACCAGACATACAAAGTAGGATATGAATATGTACGATTATGGCAGAAGCACTTAAAAAAAACTCAGCATTTTGATCGTTCTTTACTTCTATGTTACACAGAGTTTTCTAAGTTACACAAAGCTTCCCTTCGAAATATTTTTACAAGCTTATTTTAGTCTTGACTGATTATATGCGTTCCAATCAAGCCAGACTACAAAAGAAAGAGCCTTGTCATGTCTCAACTTCCTTTGCTTCTGTCTTTCATCTGAAATGAATCCTGTTTTTTTTACCATTACACTCTGTGTGTTCCAATCATGATGAAGACCTTTTCCCCTCGACTCTAAAGTAATCTAAAATACACTTTAGGAAATTATAGTGTGCACAAATCACAGCCAAAACTACATAGAATTAAATAAATTTACTGCTGAGGCCAAAACTCTAGAAATATATAACACATATTTGCCTTTGCATCTTCACTGGCTTGTAGTGTTCTGAACTGTCTTACTAACTGCCTCATATCTCTCAAATCCCAATTTTTACCTTTGAGACTTACATTTTATTCTCAAATACCACTAATAAATCTCATGCACACTGACACAAGCCTTTCAGTTTGTTGATAGTATTTGTTTATGCTTCATATCAATGCTTCAGATCAGTTACATCAAAGTAATGACAATACATCACAATAATGATAATAAAAGAAGAACAGGTAAACTCTGGGGAATCTTTTCTTGCCACTCCACAGTTTAAACCGAATAGTATAGTATATCTCATTGGTTAATGTTAATGGTTAAGTGAACAGGTATAATTGTCTTGTCTCTGTTTTGGGTTTTGCTATGTGTCCTAGACTGGTCCTGGAGAATGACATTTTAATACAATTCATGGATGTAGACAGAATAACAATTCAGAAAACAGACCTTGTGGATGCAAATGTAGGTGAGTTTGATTGAATAGTTCAAACATCCAAAGCACATTAGACAAAGAGCAGGTCAGAACCACTGTGTAGGAGACATTAAACTGGCTGTGGAAGATGGTTTCATGTCACAGGTCATTCACCAAGTCTGAGCACAGGAACAGACACAAGGTCATTATAATGCATCAGCAAAGACTCTCTCAGGCAAAGATTTCAAAGCAGACTGAGGTTTCCAGATGTGCTGTTCAAGCAGATTTAAAAAAGAAACGAGCAATGTTGAGGACCTAATACGCAGTATTTGGCCAAGGGATCTTAATGCAGCTGATGAAAGACACATCAAATAACGGTAGAACACAGTGGAAACCACATACACCCATCTGCTGTCCGGAGAGGTAAGGACAGAAGTGGCCTTCATGGAAAAACTGGGGCCAAAGGTCCAAAAAATGGAAGGTTGAAATATTTGGCTGTATAATGAGTCTTTGCAGGCAACAGTGAAGTGTGGTGGAGGTTCCTTGCAAGTCTGGGTCTGCATTTCTGCAAATGGAGCTGGAGATTTGGTCAGGATTAATGGTGTCCTCAATGCTGAGATATACAGGCGGATGCTTATCCATCATGCAATACCATCAGGGAGGCATCTGATTAGCCCAGATTTATTCTGCAGCTGGAGAATGACCCCAAGCATTCAGACAATGCCATTCCAAACTATCTTCAGCGAAGAGAACAAGGAGTCCTGAAAGTAGGGGTTTGGCCCCACTGAGCCCTGATCTCAACATCATCGAGTCAAGTGTACAAGTGTGCTAGAAGAATCATCATCGAGTCTGTTTGGGATTACATGAAGAGACAGAAGGATTTGAGGCAGCCTACATCCTCAGAAAATCTGTGGTTAGTTCTAAAACTTGTTTGGAACAACATACCTACTGAGTTTATCCAAAAACTGTATGTAAGTGTACTAGAAGTGTACTTGCACGTGCGCTAGAAGAATCTAAGCTGTTTTGCAGGCAAATGGTAATTAAGTATTTATTTGATTTAGATTTGTCTTCTTTTCAATTACTTTTTGAAAAAATTAATGAATTTTGTTAACTGATAAATAAATAAACTAATAACACTTTTATTTCTGAAAGCATTCTTGCTTTATTGCATTTTTTTAACACCTGCTTAAAACTTTTGCACAGTACTATATGTGTATATGTATATTTAAATAGTACAAATAGTACTCTTTATTGATATTCATTAATATTTTATGTATAAATTAAGAATAATTACATTATATCATTGCTATCATTTATTATATTTTACAAAAGTGCACCATGACCTGCATCCTGCTTCTATTTCTACCTCTGCAGTGATGTAAACGTTACGACTAAGCGTACAATTTTTGCTTAATGTGTAAATTTGAATATTAGGTGCAATATTTATATATCTGTATATTATGAGTAATATTAGTATATTAGGATTGTAATTGTATTGTGTTGCTAGGTTACGTGGGTTGAATGTATCATGTTGTGACTCAAGACCAAGAAAAATACCTATGTATAAATATAGAAATGCAAATACTTATTAATGCTCATTCAGCAACATCAAAGAAACAAGAAGGACATGATACAATAAAAACAGGGTTCATGGTTATACTGCTTATTCAGGTATGCTATATATCAATGCTGTACAAACAGTATTCACTTCAGCCAAGCACAATCGTTATTTTGGATTATCGGCCTCAGCTGCTCACATTGAAAATGTATTCAAGGTTGATTGTAATGAACAGGACATGGAAATACCTCTGTTGTTTATGGTTTAGGAATTATGGGAAGCTGATGTGTTTAATGGCTATACAGCAATATATAATATACAGACCTATATATTGTACATGATACATCACTTTTTTTTTTTTGGCTTGATGTATTGTAGGCAGCTTAATAAAATGTGAAAAGAAAGTATGAACAAAAATGGGTCGTTAATTGTCATTAAGTGACGGTAACAGTTACAAAGATCCTTTTATTATTTTAGTATGTGTGCCAACAAAATAAAAAACATACAAGATAAGATACAAAATCTAAACCTCCCCCCAAAAAAGGTGACCACAAGATACCTAAACTTACCTTGTGAAGTAATGTTTGTTTGATGTTTTTTATTGGTTTATAATGCTATGAGGGGTTACTGAAGGAATTACGCTTTGCCCAGGTTTTGATCATTTTGTAGTCTTTTGTGAAGAAAAAGTGACTACAATTTTAAAGAGCATACTCAATTATTACAGCATGGTCAAGAAATGCCAAGGTGTCATGAGGTGTAGACTTTAAAGACATTAGTTATTTGAGAATTTGTTAAACAAGGTTTATGAAGAATAAGTCATATGAAGAAAATTCTTCAATGAAAACTATTCATTCAATAATGCCTTTTCTACAGACATGAATCAATGATATACATAAAAGTCAGAATAGAAATTTGCTACAAATTAAAAATGTGCAAATCAGGAACCATCCATCAATCATTCATTCATTTTCTGTAACCACATCGTCATTGGAATACTGTATGACGCCATGGGACGTTATATTCTTGGTGGTGACCCCTTTTCTCTATTTGTTGATGATGCCCTTATGTTCTATGTCCAGCCAATGTTTTTTTTTTTATATCAATCATAAAAAACCTGCCATTCATTTCCAGGGCTGTGCAAGACTTTTTTGAAACCCACAACCTCATAATTTTACTTGTTCCATAAAGCATGTCCAGGATACCGATTCTAGTAAGCCCTACTATATTGGTATCTTTATCAGTAATTACATAATCAACAACTTATACTAAATATAAACTAAATTCCTAGAGTGAGTGATATACAAATAACTCATAATTTACTTCCCATAATTGTTTCCCAAAAGCATTACAGCAAGAAGATCATAATTAAATGGAAGCGCATTCATTACATTCATAACACACTTTCTCCTAGTTAAGATCATATTAACTTTTGGGAAACTCTGCCCTGCGTTAGGGGAAGCTTGGCCTTCTGCTAAGTCTTGAGTTGTCTCAAAATTCCACTCTTATTATATCCATTGTAGAGAGTTTCTCCTATCTCTGTCATGCAGCTTGCTCATTGAGGATTAAGACACAAACAGTTCAGAGACAAAATAAACTTCTACTCAAACATTGCATTGGTTCTGCATCTTCTCTATAATAAGCATTCAGAGAGTAACAGTGCTCAAACATTTCAAAACACATTACTTCCAATTTACCCATGAAAATGGGTGTAGCTCACGGACACATATACACTCATAGTTGTATGAGTACAAATTTTAATTACCTTGACGATGCCTGAAATTGTTAGACGCTCCCTTTAAGATTTTTGACCCAATTCTATAGAGATAATTAAAGTACATGGATGATAAACAGTGTCATCTGAAGAAGAAAACCTCAAGTGCCAGCAATAATCTGCTGATTAGTCAAGAGCACTAAGGCGGCATCCCACAGTCCTTTGCACCACAGGGGAAACTTGACTTCTTTGAGGAATCTGAATATGTCATTTGGCATCAAAAATGGAAAACCTAATGCTTGGTGTGTAGCCATATTTATAAGAAAATACTGATTATGTGACAGGGTGAACAGGAAATTAGCAACATGAATGGGTGTTGATTCTTAAAGATGGCTGTCAGCAAAGGATTTGGGTCTCTTTCATACAACTTTACAAGATGGACAAAATGTCTTTCTAAATTTGAAATTTAAAATGAGTCATTAATCAATCAATCAATCAATCAATTAATTTATTTTCTACCGCTTATCCGAACTACCTCGGGTCACGGGGAGCCTGTGCCTATCTCAGGTGTCATCGGGGATCAACGCAGGATACACCCTGGACGGAGTGCCAAAACATCGCAGGGCACTAAAATAAGTCATTTTAACTTAAATAGAGCAGAAATACTCAATGAGATTTTGTTCTTAGCTCCACTCACAGTACCCTCCTGTTGTTAGATTAGCACTGCAGACTCTGAAAATTTTCCAGAAGGGTTTTTTTTAAATTCTTGACTAAAACTTGAATTCTGTTTACACATAGATATTCTTATTATACTGATTCAGATAATAGGATATAACAATGCCATATGCATACAATGGACAATAAACACTTGTCTAAAGGTACTCAGTGATAATGATATCTGCACTCTGTCCCTCCAAATCCTTCAGGTCTGCCAATAACAGTCTATGCAACCTAGACATAACTGCAAGGCGCAGACCGATTCATCAATCCACAAAATACAAAAAACTAATCAAGAGGAAAAGATTTAAATTAAATGGGATGTGTGAGAACAGCCGGAAAAAGAAACACTCAACAAGCATTAAAATATCACACAAAACTATTCAATTCAAAATATTAAATTCTTATTATTCTACCTACCAGAGACATGGGTAAAAACAAGATGGTGTAATACCAAAGGACCAACAAATGAGCTGTAGCCAGAAAAATACAGATGTGAGGGTATAAATGGATAGGTCACACATTGACAAAAGAAAATCTCAGGTCATTAAAGAAGCTTTGGAATGGAGGCCACAAGGGACACAGCAAAAAGGTCGAAGAACACCTGGTCCAGGGGATTAACAACAGACCTACAGAAAAAATTCCTTATCTTGGGGAAGCAAAAAACATCACCAAAGATAAAAACAGATGGTAATCTACTGGGTTTGTCCAATATCCACAGGACACAATGGATTAAGTGAAGTAAGTGAGTAAAAACATTTTATATATTTCCCTTCCACATACTCTATACAGTATACACCGATCAGCCATAACATTAAAGCCACCTGCCTAATATTGTGTAGGAATTGTCATTTTCCTCGATTAATTGCTGAACATTTTTTGTGATCAGGTGCAATATCAGGGGGGCACGGTGGCTTAGTGGTTAGCACGGATTGGGGGTTCGAAGAGTGAAAAAAAGGTCCAATATCCTGCTGAAAGAAGCCACTGCTTTT
The DNA here is from genome assembly GCF_022655615.1 of Tachysurus fulvidraco. Lineage (NCBI taxonomy): Eukaryota > Metazoa > Chordata > Actinopteri > Siluriformes > Bagridae > Tachysurus > Tachysurus fulvidraco. The sequence goes on from NC_062530.1 coordinate 10,052,070, forward strand.
AAGGATTAGCGTGGCCATGAAGTGTGGTTGTACTTGGTCTGCAGCAATGTTTAGGTAGGTGGTACGTGTCAAAGTATCTTCCACAAGTATACCAGGAATCAAGGTTTCCCAGTAAAACATTGCCCAGGGCGTCACACTGCCTCCACTAGCTTGGCTACTTGCCATAATTCATCCTGGAGCCATCTCATGCCTAAGTGACACATATGGCCCAAGCTGTCCACATAACGTAAAAGAAAACCTGGTTCAGACCAGACCACCTTCTTCCATTGC
>NC_062530.1:10062339-10079839 GCF_022655615.1 Tachysurus fulvidraco
TTTTCCACCACACAGATATTTTTTCAAAAGACAGGAGATGAACAGAAGACTGAAAGCACAAAAAGTAAGGTAGAAGATAAATCTATTATCTAGCTCTATAATGGAAATAACATCAGATATGGCAATCATATCCACCATTCACATTTCCATAGGCTTCTTTTGAAAGGATGAACAGTCTTCTTTTTCCATTAAACCTCTAGATTTATATCTCAGGTATGGACAGCTGGGCTTAAAAAATTACAGAATATGGGAGTTCAACTTTGATTTCGCATGTGACCTACTTACAATACATACATCTGGGCCTGTCCTTGTGGCTTGTGAATATTTATGAGGCAATATATGATGAAAGAGTATTGTTTGCTCTGCAGATTTTAGAGGAAATGAGAAAAAAAAGGAAAACAAAAGTACGTATGGAGAACGTGAAGGCCTGCATGGCGCACACTGTCATATCACAGTGAAGAGATGCAATGATCTATCCTGCTATTTTCTACCAGCCCCTTATATATTTAATTTACATTTACGCCATTTAGCAGAGTCCCAAAGTGCTGTTGAAGTCTCTATCAGTGAATAGATTGATACTATAATAGTTCACTAGGCCACAGACTAAGAATACCATCTTCTGATATACAAAAATCCAAAAATGGATTAAAAATGTTTAGAAATAGCTCTTTCTTCTTTCCATTATATTAAAGGTTAGTCAATACATGTTTTTGTGTCCTCGTTAATCCAGTTGTACTGCTGTCATTGTTCTGCTTAGCCTACCGGCATGCTTGAGAGGTGTTAAGAATGTAATGAAAATTCCTTGGATAAGAAAATCACATGACGCATTACACTAATTCCATTTACTGCATAATTGTAGTATTTTCCCCCCTGTTGTTTCTACACAAAATTTCACTCATCAACAAAGAATTTGGTCTAAATCAAAAGGAAAAGATTTGGTTGAAACAGTGTGCATTACCAGGATAGTATATTACCAGGATCAGCTGTTCTAACACGTAATCTTATAATACACATTATAAGAGTAATTGATAGAACCACAGACCCATATCCATACTTTCCATTCATATATTCATATATGTGAAGTCATGAACATACACAGTATACTTTTAATATATCATTCATTCTGAACCTGCTTTAACCTGTGCTGTAAAGGTCACGGAAAAATGAGGGCATCTCTGTAATAGTACTGTATTAACTGGTAAAATTAGACAGAGATGAGTAGGTCTGAAATAAAAAAAAGCAGCTTTTGCGGCGCTTATTCGTTCAGTCTAAATAGCAGGCAATTTCAGGCATATTATGTTTTTTTTAATCACAGTTAATTGTCTCTAAATTATCTACTAAAAATGGTTAAACCTGCATGGCAAGCGAAGTAACTCAGTGTATCATGGAAAGCAGTAACGATGAAAAAAATCTGTAGTGCACTAACTAACTCAATATCAGGCCATCATTTGAAGGAGACAAATGAACCTGAGTGCTCCTGAGTCTGTGCAGATTTAATTACATCTTGACCAACTTTGAATCATATACCTTACAGTGATTACTGCACTTTAATATAAGGAATGATGTTGAGTATAAATTATTTTTTATTAGGTTTACAGCATTTACCCTTAACCAGATTGACTTACAGGCATGCTTTGTAGTTTTAATCAAAAACATATCCTCGTGCTAGTTTCCTACTGTACGTCAGGGGCTAAGAGTACCACTAAATTACCACCAGGAAATTTTGTCTTGTCAAAAAACCTCTATTTCTGTCTTTGAGCCTTTAACCTCATTGCTCATTTCATGGATTTCAGATTTGACACTTGATTAGATTTGGCACATGAGTTCTAAGTCATCATTCATGAGTCAAAATCAGTATTTCTGAAACTTTTGTAAATCTGGTGTCATTTTTTATTTTGGTTTGCCTTACACAACCATTTACACCCCTTTGCTAATAGACTGAATAGATAAATCCCATTGGCTTCTTTTTCTCATTCTCTTAAGAAATTACTCAATCTCATTTAATAAATGATTCACACACTCTTATTTTCTTAGTTATTCAGACATTTATTCTTTCTATGATTCACTCACTCTACTCAACTACCTATCGGCCACCTACTCAATGAATGATTCACTCGCACACTAAAGTTTCTTTGTCTGTGATTCTTTCACTCATTGTCAAATGAGTTCTTATTCTTTCGGTGATTCACACACTCACACATTCTCCTAAATAATTCATTTGATTTCTCATTCTCTCGGTGATGCATTTGCTCACTCACTCATTCACGTTCTCAAATGATTCGTTTGCTTTCTCAGTCAGACGGTCAGTCCTTCAGTCAGTCAGTCAGTCAGTCAGTCAGTCAGTCAGTCAGTCAGTCAGTCAGTCAGTCCTTCAGTCAGTCAGTCAGTCAGCCACTCACTCACTCACTCATTCACTTAAATGATTCAATTAATCTCTCAGTGTTTTAGTGACTCACTCATTTACTCACTCACTCACACCTAAATGATTCACTTGTTCACTCACTGATTCTCTTACTGATTCACACATTCAATCACCCTCTTAATTTGTTTTGTCATTCTCTCTATTATTCACTCGCTTGCTTCCTCACTCACTCAGTTACTTTTCTTGGCAGACATTCATTTGCTTAATATAATCTTTCGTAAAATTACAAAAACTGCTAAACTGCTCTTCAAAACACAAAATGTCATAACACTATGTGCGATCAAGCTGAACCCAGTGCTGTGGTTATCCGTATTTGGGACACCAGCTAAATAAAGAGACTCTAAATGGAGCATTGAAACACTATGTCCTCTTTCCCTCCTTTTACATCCACTCCATATATCTCTCCTTTGTGTCCTTTCTGTTTTATTGTAGAGGGAGAGATCAAGACTAGAAAAATTATTACAATTACATGCTTATAGATAAGCATTCTCAAAGACAACAAATACCGAGCACCGTAGTGACAGAGTGAGTCTTATTCATTGAGGGAAACTGCTAGAATATTGTCTAAACTGGATATTGTTCTTTGCTTTCAGTACTTTATCGGATCATTACATGATTTTCACTATTATGCAAATGAGTAAGCAAATTGGATATCGTCCTGTCATTCAAATCCCAGCTCATTCTGTAACAAAGAGGAACACTGGACAAGTGAAAGACACTTTAGGTTTCTTATAACACAAAACAAACACAGAGCAACAATCATGATTCATTAATTGTTGAAGCAAACAACAACAAAGCAGGAAATCCATGGAAATAAAGCAGGAAACTGATTTAGACAATGCAACTATTTAAAACATTATAGTTGGGAACAATGCTAGAGTTTACTCTCTGATTCTTTGACAGGGAGGATGTTGGAATGAGAGCACATGGGCAGTGCAATGCTATGCAGTGTCTAAGTTATACTGAGGGTTCTAAAGAGCTTGTGATTGTTCGGCATATTGGGCAGAGGTGGCAGTGGTGGGTCAAGTGATTAAGGCTCTGGGTTGTTGATTGGGGGATTGGAGTTCAAGCCCGAACACTGCCAAGCTGAAACTGTTGGGCCCTTGAGCAGGGCCCTGAACACTCTCTGCTTCAGGGGCTGACCCTGCGCTCCGTCCTCAACATCCAAAGTTGGGATATGCGAAGAAAAGAATTTTACTGTGCTGTAATGTATATGTGACAAAATAAAGGCTTCTTCTATGTCTATTAGAAGCTCTAATGCAAGCTGTGATCCCCTGTGTTAGAGATGAATAAGGATGTTTCCATACCCATACTTTTTATTATTATATACAATTTTAGATAAGACATTAAAGCCAATTCAAACACAGTATAAATTTATGTAAAGAAAAACAACATTCTGTTATGAAACAGTTGTATACAGCAAAACTTCTCTATCTTATTTAAGTATACTTAAACTTTTAGTTTGAGTTATTCCACAAATATAAACTCTTCGATCTTTTCGAAAAAAAAAAAAAATGTCACTCTTAAACATGTCGTCTCAATAGATCTGGCAACATTATACATATATAAATTGATTTCACGTTACATGTTTTTTGAATTATAAAAATGTTTTAATAGAAAAGGTTCATTGTGCTCCAAAGGTTCTACATACAACCATTTTGTTGGGAAAGGGTTCAGTACTAAACCTTAGGGGTTTATACAGAACACAAACAAACTTCTTTTTTAATAATATAAGACTCATTCTGGGATCATTTAACGGGAGCAGCTCATAATCGCAGGATTGCTTTTACATAGAAGAATCTTTTGATCAATTTGGCAAATCCTTGCATCCATTGCAGTTGTACTGTATAGAGTGTTTTTTAAACTATTTTCCTTTGGCTCAAGTGCAGTTTTTTAAAAGTCTTTTCAATTATGAGATTTTGCACCATGCAGGCACAAGTGCTATGAAAATTTGGTTTTATATATCAATAAGGCCTTCCACTGCTGACAACCCTTCCCTCTGGTTCACAAGACTTCACAAGAATCAGGAAGTTAGGTGACTATTTGAACCCATCTTGTTACTCGGCTTGGCCTAGTATGATGCTGGTTTTGCTGAAGTGAGCTCATAAAATCTATGTACATTACTAAGACATGTCTTTATTTCTGGATGTCAAACACTAACAATTTTGTCTAATTGTATTTTCATATATATATTTACTGTTAGGAGCATCAATGTGTTGCCTTCTGATTTAAAGATACAGCAAAAATCCCAAAAGTGTCAGCTGGGAGTATCTGATAATAAATGATAAAAGGTCTTGTAAGTTGGGAGGTGGAGCCTCCTGGGTATTTGGAGGTATTTGGACGTATGGGGTATTTGGACACCAATTCAACACCTTGTCATGTGACAAACTATCCCTGAGCAATGTTTGATATGTGGGCATATGTGTTATCCTGAGACAGGAGGCCACTGCTATTCAGGAATACTGTTGTTATAAGGGGTGTACTTTGTGTTTAAAAATGTTTAAGTAGGTGATACTGTACTTGTCAAAATGACATCCACATGAATACCAGGACCCAAGGTTTCCAAGCAGATTATTGCCCAGAGCATCACACTTTCTGTAGTGCATCCTGGTGCTATCTCTTACCCAGGTAAGGAATGTATGCACACGCGGCCATCCACGTGATGTAAAATAAAATGTGATTCATCAGACCAGTCCACCACTTTCCATTGCTCCATGGTCCAGATCTTAAGCTCACATGCCCATTATAGGTACTTTCAGTGCTGGACGGGGTCAGCATAAGCACTCTGACCGGTCAGCCCCATAAGCAGCCAGCTGTAATGCACTGTGAGTTCTGACACCTTTCTATCACAGCCAGAATAAAGTTTTCCAGCAATTTGTGCTACAGTAGCACTTCTGGGGCATAGGACCAGACAGGCTAGCCTAATACTTGTCCAATTTCTTTTTATATAACACTAGAAATGAACAGAAAATAATAGAAATTTCAGCATCTTTCAATGTCTATTTAATAAGGCACAATTGATTGATGCTGCACAATTTTACCCCACTATTTACATTCAATCAAATTTATTATATTGACCTTGAAAATCCTTTGACAAACGTCTTCAGTTGAAGCATGTTTTTAGGTAACACGTTGATGGATTTGGTCCAACATGGCTCTATGTTATACGTAGAGTCAAAGACATACTGTAATTAAGAAACGGGGATGTACCAATTAGTAATAAAATCTGAAAAGAATTTCAGCGAGTCTACTTTTCACTGTTTGCTGCAGATGGTGTCCTTTGTTCTGAAAACCTTAGTGTTGAATTTGAAAAAAGCAGTACGTAAGCATTTTTACTCAGTGCTCTCAGTATTTTGGACCTTGTTGTATTTCCAGGAGCTTATCTTGGTAGGGGATTCACCAGTCTGGGGGATACCAAAAATCTAACCACTATGGAAATGTAGTTAGTTAGCCACTTTCCTTATTTAACAGTCTAATTTATGTGACACATATTGATGTGTTTAAATCTTGAGATAATCATCCAAGAAGCCAAACTGAGCTGGTTTTAGTGCCGTGTTTCTGTGTTTGACTTGTGAGTTGATAAATGATGAGGTTATTTCTGGGACCTTCTGTGCTTCTCTCCTATCTGTCTCTTCCTGTCTACTGATAAGAAGGTTAAAGCCTGCCTCATGCATAATGACAGTGGGGCACCACAAAAGCTGGCAAACTGCTTCTTTCACACTCTTTCTTTCAGACACACTAAAGTCTTTCTAGGTGGACATTTCGGTGGACATCTTGGCAACCCTCCTTGGCAGTTATTTCCAGTCCTATTAACTTGAACAAGCCCATGTAGCAGAAACAGATAGACAAAATGATATGTCAAAGTAGGATTTAATATATTAAATATATTAATAATAATGTATTGGTATATTAATATATTATATTATTTAATATAATATTAATTATATTAGTATTTGTATATATATATATATATATATATATATATATATATATATATATATATATATATATATATATATATATATATATATATATACACACACACACACACACACACACACACACACACACACACACACACACACAGGTGAATCTCAATAAATTAGAATGCCGTGGAAAAGTTCATGTATTTCAGTAATTCAGCTCAAATAGTGAAACTTGTGTATTATATAAATTCAGTGCATACAGAAGTAGTTTAAGTCTTTGGTACTTTTATTTGTGATGATATTGGCTCACTTTTAACAAAAAACCTCTAATTCACTCTCTCAAAAAATTCATAAGACCAATAAAAAAAAAAACAATTTTAGTGAATTGTTCAGAAGTAACTTAACAAGAGGAATACGACAACTGTTGCCAAATCCCTTGACACGACTGTGTGTGGTGGCTCTTGATGCCTTGACCCCAGCCTCAGTCCGTTCCTTGTGAAGTTCACCCAAATTCTTGAATGGATTTTGCTTGACAAGCCTCTCAAGGCTGCGGTTCTCTCGGTTGGTTGTGCATCTTTTTCCTTCCACACAACTTTCTGTTAACATGCTTGGATACAGAACTCTGTGAACAGCCAGCTTCTATGGCAATGAATGTTTGTGGCTTACCCTCCTTGTGAAGGGTGTCAATAATTGTCTTCTGGACTGTCAGATCAGCAGTCTTCCCCATGATTGTGTAGCCAGGAAACCTTTTACTTTGATTAGCTGATTGGCATGAATTGGTGTTTTTTTTTGTTAAATGTGAGACAAAATCATCACAATTAAAGGTACAAAAGACTTAAACTACTTCAGTCTGTGTGTACTGCATTTCTATAATACACAAGTTTCACTATTCACTACTGAAATAAACATTTCCCTGACATTCTAATTTATTGAAATACACTTGTATAGTTTGCTTCTGCATATTATTGTGTTTTGTTTTTATTGTTTTTTTTTTCAGTGTGAAAAAAACTTTTCAATTGTTTTGGCTGAACCTTTTGTTACTAGTTAGAAAGTGACTTTCAGCAACATTTTAATAACACTCATCTTTATGGTTAGAGTGATAATTTTTACTGCACACACACACACACACACACACACACACACACACACACACACACACACACACACACACACACAGACCAGAAACCTAATTTATTTCTCCATCTGGTATCTATTTAGAAAGCCATAAATAAATTTACCTCTACATATCTTCTGTCTAATAATAATACCAAAGATAAAGATAATAAAACCATATATAATGAGGCAACAATAAGTTAAAATTGAATGTAAACTGAACTGTATGTCCTTGCATTGACTTTAGTTTGAACTTGATGAGCTTGTATATCTTGACACAGTCAGGGGTTGTCTTTTATCTCATTTACACATTCACTTCCAGTCTCAAATGATTTAATTCAGGCAGTTTACATCAGTTAATCCAGCTTCACATATGTAGGAAATTACAAATGGGATGATCATTTTCCTGGCATAATGTCTGGAAATACTATGTTTTTTGTAGTACTTTTGATTTAATAATTCACATAAAAATATTTGATATTATTAATATTAATTTGTAATTTAATTCACAATGATAAGCAGAAATGAGATAAGTAGTTCGAGCCTCTTGCACTGGCTTTTCCATGTTAAAATTATTATACAGGTGCAAACCAGACTGTGCTCTAAATGTCATTAGGGAAAATTGGCAGGAGGAACTTTCTACAAGTGAAAATAAAATTCAGCATGGAATTCAGTATTGACCTGCGAACAAAGCTCCACACATTGGGACAATTAGTACAGGAGAATTTTCTACAGGCATAAGAAGGTCAGTCCTGACCGTATGACAGGGTAATCAGCTATGGGAATTGGCACCAGGGGATAAAGTACACATTTTGCTCTCAACATCAAGCTCTAAATTACTTTCAAATTAAAAAGGACCCTTTGAGGTCACACTGCGAGTCAGAGAAGTCAATTATGAGGTCAGGAATTATTTAAAATCACACTTCCAAAAACAATCCAAAAGTGTGCCTCAAATCAGTATGTCTTTTTTTGTTAGAATAGTGACAGTAGTGATTTCTTTCTGAAAATTCCAACAAGAACAAGCACCAGGATGATGCATTTATTCATTCAAAAAAAAAAAAAATCAAAGTGTGGAATGTTGGACAATTTTCTGACTCAGCTCTCGCAGCTTTAGTTACGTAGTGACAATCTACAACTACAACTACAGTCGACAATCCATCTTACAAAGGTCTTTTAATTTATTCCACGTTGTGTAACTTATTTTTCAAAATTTTAAACATTAATTTTCTGCTAAAGGTAATGGGGTCACATTATGTGCGTTTGACGTCATTTGCCATGGACTGGGAAACAGCTTATACTTCCAAAGTTAGTGTTTCATTTGAGGCAATACTCTCCTTTCATTAAAATTTCATACAATATACTGTAGAGCATAGTGTAAGTGCATAGTGTGCAGTATGAGTATCATTTGAAATTCATATTAATATTTATATGCTGTAGCATATTTTTGTGTTTTTTTTAGTGGTGTTGAGGAAGATGATAGAAAAATGTGTCCATTGGCATCCAGAAGCTGATCTTCTAGTTAGAAAGTGACTTCAATAACTCTCGTATTTATGGTTAGAGTAATGACTTAAGCTTTTACTGCGCATATTTAAACACACACACACACACACACACACACACACACACACACACACACACACACACACACACACACACACACACACACACACACACACACCAAAAACCTAATTTATTTCTCCATCTGGTATCTATTTAGAAAGCCATAAATAAATGTATCTCTGTACTGTATATCTTCTCTTCAATTATAAACCCTATGATTACAATAAAACCAGTAATTCAGTTATTTTTGCTCCCAGTGTTTTAAAGCTGGGGCTGGAGCTGGGTCCAGGAACCAGAGGCAAGGCCAAGAACATTTACCTTAATCATCCCAAAAGCAAGCTGTTTATCTATGCATATAACCTTACTTTTTAATATGATTCAAATTACAATATTGTAACAATTAGCCCACTGATTGGCAAAGATTCACACATATGGAAATGATTGTACAGTATAAACGTGACATTATCCTTTAATTAGCATCTCAATTGTCATGTTTTGTGCAAACCTTCATTATTTCATCCAAAATGATAGCTGACCTTCTCACTGGGAAAATTAGCATTTAAATTGCCTCTCTGGCCATACTATTGATTTTCATAGACTCACATTCAATTCCCATGAAGGCTACAAAGAAAAATGGACATCCATTTGCTATGAACATTTATTAGGCTCAAGAAAAACATTTATAGTGGTGAAATAAACAGAATGTGTGTGTGTGTGTGTGTGTGTGTGTGTGTGTGTGTGTGTGTGTGTGTGTGTGTGTGTGTGTGTGTGTGTGTGTGTGTTCACTAATTATACTGTAGCTTTGTATCCATTGTCCCTTTAACCATCGTCATAATAAATTCATTCATACATTAATTTATGAAATCTGAATTTTTTTTTACCTCAACTGAAAGTGGCTTTGTTCTTTTTTTAATAGATAGATAGATAGATAGATAGATAGATAGATAGATAGATAGATAGATAGATAGATAGATAGATAGATAGATAGATAGATAGATAGATTACCTAGCTAGTACAGTAGGTAGTCCAGTGACCTCTTTGGTACAGATTTATTTTGTTATTATATATTATATTCCTAATTTGTATATTATATACTAATACTAATACTATATTCAAAATAAAATAAATGAATATTCGAAATGTGTCAAGTAAGACAAATGTGATTAAAGCTCTAGCTCTCTGATTTGGACAGTCAAAAAACATGTCTTACTGTACGCAGCTGTGTAGGTTACAAATAACATCCAACTTTAAATTTACATTAAAAAAGTGCATTGTGATTTCCACCACTGTAACAAAATTCCAAACCAAAAATACAAAAAAAAAAAAAAAAAAACACACACTGTGAATATGGCTATATTTCATCGTCCCCTGGTTTCCTGGAAGCGTTAGACTGGAGGAAGATTTCTTATTAAAATTAGTAGTGTTTATATGTAGTAGTGTTTAATCAGTAGTGTTTCAGTATATGTAGACCATTTGCCTAGACATTTTACCCAATTGAGATTTTTTTGCTCTGTACCAGACACACTGACATGAGCACTCATATTGGCTCAGGCTCCTGCATAAATTGGTGTACATTTTGATTTGCTGCTGTGTGGTAACATGTTGGTGAGACCATGCTGAGACATATTGGCTTCACTCTTTTTGCCTTCTCACTGTTCACTCTTGCTTTTCTTTCCCTTTGTAACTCTCTCTCTTGCTAATCCAAGGTCCTGCTGTCTGTCTGTGGAAGCCTGTATCTCTACTCAGCAGCCATCTGACCAAAAAAAAATCACATACACTATTTAAAACTGTCTGATGTTCACTAGCCTCTTGAACCTCAGCAGACCCCGAATGGATTTAGTTTTTAAGGCAGCAAGAGAGAATAAATGGCTTCAAATGCTTATAATTGGGTAATTTGGATGCCTGTTTAAATAAAGAAGGCAGAAGCCCCCTCAATCATTTGAGCTGTGTGATATCTGATTGCAATTTATTTGATGACTTTGTACTGAATAATTTAGTTGAGTAATTTTCATTAAGAAAATTCCAGTAAATTGGGTTATTCAGCTCGATACACTTTTATGTGTTTGTTTGTTAGATAGCTAGATAGCTAGATAGATAGATAGATAGATAGATAGATAGATAGATAGATAGATAGATAGATAGATAGATAGATAGATAGATTACCTAGCTAGGTAGTCCAGGGATCTCATTGGTACAGATTTATTTTATTGGGCATAATACAACTAATTTGTATATTCAAAATTAAGTAAATAAATAAATAAATATCTACAATGTGTCGAATGAGCCAAATGTGATCTCTGATTTGGACAGTCAAAAATCATTTCACTGCATGTCTTACTGTATGTGGCTGTGCATAGCATCTAAATTTGAATTTACATTATAAAAGTGCTTTGTGATTTCTACCACTGTAACAAAATACAAAACCAAAAAAAGCAGTACACCTAAAGAATAGTACATCCAAATGATCAGTAAGCATAAAACAATAAGCAAGAAATACCCTATTCCTTCTGCAGTATTATCTAAAGCCAGTTGTTGTTTTTTCTGTCCATAGTATATTTACAATTTACAGTCTAAAACTCAGTACAAGCACTAGTGAAGACCACAGTTAATATCCTACTGATTGTGTACTATTGTCTTATAACACGGATAGTCATTCACACCCAGTATTTTTATGTGTCTCAGCTGCATCTTGACAACATATGATCACATCTCTCGACTAAAAGGGATGCGAGATCTGTCGAAATCTTTTCAGAACATTCCACAAAAACCTACACTCAAACAATGTTTTTATACAGTATTTAATTGTCTGATGGACAATAAAAGATTTACTCACAATCAGTGGCAGACAGTTTAGTATTTTGCAGATTTTTATTTACAGTACAAATGTTTTTGTTGTAAAACACTTAAATAAAGAAGAGCTTCACCTCTGCTTTACCTTGATGCTTGTACTGAAAAACTCCCTGAGATGATGTGAGGAAGAATCCTTGATAGGAACTAGACTGAAAGGGGAAGCCCTGTACATCTGAGTGAATATAAATGTACTATAGTGCAATGTAGACACACTGTTAACTCTGTTGTCTGCTTGCCTTTGTGTATGCTACATGATTTAGAACATATCTAAGATAGGAGAGCTACAGGAAATGCCACTGAGGACATAAAGGAAGCAGGATGACGTCACGCTCTCCATCCTTGCCTTCCCTGATGCTGATATATTCCTCAGAGCTGCTCCCTACAGGTTTACAGTATTACAGTACAGCTCCTTTTGTGTCTACAATAAAAAAAAAACTCGAAAAACAGTCTGTTTTCAGGAGAGGTCTCTCCAAGGCTGTGTTTTGAATGGAAAATTGTAGAAGCGTAGAGAATCCCAAATGTTTGTGTATATTTATGGTGTGTGTTTGTGCGTGTGTTAGATGATACTAGAGATAGAGTAGAGGGACAGATGGTGAGCCTGAGACACAGCCATTAGCCAGAATATCGGTTGATTTTAAGCCAAGAGCTGTGTGCGTGTGGGTTACAAGCACCCTACTGTAGCAAACTAACATACTGCTTTTCAATATGCTGAAGTTAAAGTCTCCTTATCCTAGACACACTAGGAAATGTTATAATTATAACACTTACTATAACTGAGGTTTTTCTCATTTTTTATTCTTCTCTCCTTTTTGTTTTTATGTTGCGTATTAAATTGTATACTATAAATGTTGTTTATATCTAAATCAAGAACAAGACAGATTTGAGAATAAAGTGTTAAAACACTAACCATGTGAAAGAAATAAGCATAATGATCAAGCCATGAGACAAGTTACTGTTGGTGCTACACTGGGCAGACTGAGCAACATGCCTATCTGATTATCTGATAAAAGATTATACATAATAACAAGGAAATGTCTCACATTTATGACTTACATTGCACAGTGCATTACACAGTACAAGTTTGCTCTTCCTATATTCCAGTATATAGAAATATTACAAAAACAAACATAAAACCATGGGTTAAGGATGCACTGCCCTGATTAATCAATTCGTGCTCTTGCTTTTCTTACTGCCCTACTGTGTGTGTGTGTGTGTGTGTGTGTGTGTGTGTGTGTGTGTGTGTGTGTGTGTGTGTGTGTGTGTGTGTGTGTGTACGCAAGCAGCTTATGACAGACTGATACAGGAAGTGCGGTGTCATTGATTGATCCCCAGAGCTCTTGTTCATTATCTTGTCTATCATGCTTTATCCATGAAATGACAGATGAGACAAAAAAAGAAACAATACATCACAAGGCAACAAAGATGAGAAAAAACATCCACACATCATGGTGGAAAAATGAATGATGGATGCCAGTCAAAATGAAATGAGATAAAAAAAGAAAAAAAAAAAGAAAAGTTAGTGACTATGGTGGCACAGTGGGTTATTCTCGTGAGCTCAGGTTCAGGTTACTATGCATTTCCTCCCACCTCCCTGTCTAAAAATGTGCCAATAGGTGGATTAACTATGCTAATTTGCCCAAAGTGTGTGTGTGTATAGAGGCATGCACAGGACCATCCAGTGTGTTCACACCTTGTGTCCAGTGATCCCAGCATATGCTCCAAACAAGAAGCCACCAAGACTGAAGTTACTGAAGATGAATGAATGAATATTATTTACTAAATCTCATTTAAATTTATCAATGTTACATTTAATGCTTATCAGTTTCTTCATTCATACATTTATTTTCATGCAATAATCAATCCATCCATCCATTTTCTGTAGCACTTATCCTACACATGGCCATGTGGCACCCCAAAAGTCTATGACATCTAAAGGCACAAGGCAGGGCATAGCCTAGACAGGATGGCAGGAAGGAAACCCCCACCTGCAATCCAAGGGACTCAAACCTTCAACCTTGGACATGTGAAGCAAATGTGCTAACCATCATGCTCCCATCAAAATTATATATATATATATATATATATATATATATATATATATATATATATATATATATATATATATATATATATATATATATATATAATAAATTGATTTCAATTTAAAAATAAAATATGTGGGTTAATAATTTAAAACAATAAAACAGGAAAATAACAAGCATATTATAAATATAGTGAAGTATAAAATGTTACAAGTAAAAGGATAAAAGATTTTAATATTTAAATATCTGTGAAATAATATCTGACCATTCTGAACCTGAAAATAGTGTAAGAATACAATGAATTAGGAATATGAAGAATTGACTCTCATTGATCGGTACTGTCAGGACTGTTGGCCATGTGCCTTTGTTTACGTTCCTCGTCACGTGTCTGCCCCACCTTCGTCTGCCCCTCCCTGTCTCCACCCCTGTTCCTAATCGTGTCTCATTGTCTTTTGTATTTAACTGTGCCATGTTGCCTTGTGCAGTGTGGAATCAACTGTTGTCTTTGTTTGGTCTAGACTGTGTTATGTTTCATGTTTTCTGTTATTAAACCCTGTTATTTTTGCCATCCTGCGTTTGGGTCCCTTTTATCCAGCGTTCATGACAGGTACACCACAGTTTATGCTTACAGCTTCCCATTTTAAACATGGATAAGATTAAATATAGTATTGTACCACAGATATTTGTTTATAGTTCTTTATAGTATGGGTTCAATCCTGGGTTTGGGGTATTGTCTGTGTGGAGTTTTTTATGTTCTTCCTGTATCTGAATTGGTTCCTCTAGGTTTCTCCAGTTCCTCCACCTCCTAAAACCTACTGGTTATTATACTGGCTACTTTAAATTTCCCCAGGTGTGATCCTTCTGGTGTGTATGTGTGTGTGCAGTGTTCAGTGTTCATGTGATGTCAGCCTCAGGATTTACCATAACTTTGACAGGAATAAAGCAGTTACAGAAGATGCATTCATGAATAAAAGAGTGTTCTGGCATATTAATACTTTCACACTTCATTAGAGTGGAGGAAAACCTATAGATAAAGGCATTTTATTATCCAGTGATGGTTTCACAACACACATTCAGCCAAACACCTCTTTGAGACAAGTGTATAAAACAAAACATCATAGAAGGTAATTATATATGTGGGTTTATTGGTATTGATATTCACGTGCTTGCAATTTCACCAGGTCAAACAGGTTACTGTAAAAATCTCCATAAGTTTCTTTGCTAAATAAATAAATAAATAAATAAATAAATAAATAAATAAATAAATAATCAAGCATTTTTGGCCTCAACCAATTCTAAAATACAAACCAACATAACTATATACTGAAGATTTCAAAATTTGCAATTGTAATGTTAAGAAATAGATGAACTTGCACTGAGCTTAACTCAGAACTTATATTATATTATATGTCATTGTATCCCAAGAAATTCTTTTTTTTGTTTTTTCTCAAAATATTTGGTCTTTACAATGGGCAATGTGTTTCAGGATTTCAGTCTCAACCAGTGATTCACAATAAAGGCCAACACTACATGTGTAGATGGGGAAAGAATAGTGTTTTGGGTTTCAAACCCTGAAATATTTTAAGAAAATTTTGAATAAATATCTGTGGATGGTGGGTTCTGCTTATAAAAGCTCAAGAAAGCAATCATCGCCATGATTTTCCAACATAAAAGCATTTAAAACATTTTAATTTATGGCATTCTGCCAAGATGAGCACAGCAGACTTAAAAAATACATAATAATTTTTCAGATCACAAAAACATACCTGGCTTCATCCAGAAATGCTACTGCAAACACCAACCGAATTTCTGAATCATTTTTAGACGCAAGTCTGATCTCCACCGCAGAGGTGGTGATGATAGGTGGTGATATTAACCAGAGTTTCAGCTCTGTGAGATGTGAACCATTTTACACTCTACAGTGAATGAAATCGATTGAAACAAGTCGGTGGGCTACATTTTGTATTGTGTGCATTGTGATGTATTTGTTCAGCAGAACAAATAACTGGTATATGAACACTTGGAATAGTAAACAATTTTTACTAAGGTGTCACAGTATTATGGTATATTTGTCCAAAACAGTGTACTCCAATCATTTTTTTTTTAAAGTTGCCCACTTCAGACATAAAGATAACTTCTCAGTTTGCATTGCTGCTCACCCTGGATCGTCCTGACCTAAAAAACATACAGTAAAGGAAGTCACTTTGGTAGAATTTTCCTGTATCTGCTACTTTTAGATGCTCTATTAAACGCTTGACTGTTTATTTTCTGACATTAAGTTATGTTGTAAATATATTATTTCTATGGGAAGACCTTTACAGACCATTTTTAATGATTAAAATCAATATAATGAAGTTAGTGGATGGAACCAGTATGTAGATAATGCCGAGACGTATACTACAATTGGATGTGTCTCAGATGCTAGAAAGATTCTTGTGCTGTTTGGTTCACTACAGTAAATACTGTGTGACCATGAGGCATTGCTAAAACAGAGAACATTACTTTGCACTCCTGTAGCTCGATAATCACCAGATAATTGTTGCTTATTGAATAATGTACATCTGGACACTCAGTTAATACTAGGTGCTTAGACATGTGCAGCACTAGCATTGTATTTTGCCACTGAAGCTGAACACACTAGTAGGAGAGCAGTAACTGTACTAGCTGGTGTGATTTGATAGAAAGGAGACTAAATCAACCTTTCAGCCAGAAAGCAAAGCCTGTCATGTTCTTTTGATTGTATTTTTTGCATCTTTAGGAAAGAGTAAACATGCTGCTCAGAAGCCTTAAATTATTATTTAATGTCATGAAACTACAAGATAAATAAGCTGTGCTCATTTGTACTGACCTGTTTTTTTTTTTCATTGCTCTTCTGTGAAAAAAAAAGTTGGAAGATTTGGAGGTTTGCCAAGTAAACAAGCTGATCCACTAGTTATGAGGAGCTTTGCATGTGATGAACAAATTAAGCATTGACTTTCACTAGACCACTATATAAAAACAACAAAAAAAAGTAGATCCATAAGATTGCTGAAGGCTGCTTGTTGTGCTAAGGAGAGAGAGAATTTGCATTTTGTCACATTTTGTCAGGGACAAGGACACAATAATATTGTTTTTAAAATTATGCCCTGACTAAAAATCTCAACTGATTATGGATATGTCCAAAAATCCATCCATTTATCCCCTGTACTGCTTATTCTACATGGGGTCACAGGGGACCTGGAGTCTATACCAGGGGACTCAGGGGACTATTCACACACTACAGACAATTTAAGTGGTTTTCACACTGGGCACATTTGCAGCTGTATTATTTTAGTGCTACAGTACTGTGTGCTTCAGAGTCCAAAGGCATTTGCCTCTATGTGTGTCGCAGAGCGTAGTTTTCAAATGTCCAGAAGAATGTTTCTTTCTCTGCTTTCAAACAGTGTTTTATCAGTTTCATGTATTGTGAAAACTAATAATTTCATTATAGGCTAAAACACATGATCAGGTTACTTTACTCATTATAGAGATCCGTATACAAGCTGCGTTCACATTCACAGGAATCGCAACACAGTTCTAGTTCAAATTGACCTCAGACCTCTGACAGG